>NW_006711246.1:0-5357 GCF_000271645.1 Tremella mesenterica DSM 1558 | reverse complement strand
AGTAGGTGCCTGAAGTGGACTGACAGCCCTGAGTTCCCTCAGTCACGAGCAGTAACACACACCTGGTCTTATTCAAATTTCAATAGTACATGGATTACGAAATCAATTAGAATCGACACGGCTGAACGTACAGGGTTCATTCCTTTTGAGACAGTCTCAGAATGCCTGTGAAAAGCCCTTAAATCAGTTCTGACAGCCCTGAGATCCCTTGGGCACGAGCAGTAACACACACCTGGTCTTATTCAAATTTCATTAGTACATGGATTACGAAATCAATTAGAATCGACACGGCTGAACGTACAGGGTTGATTCCTTTTGAGACAGTCTCAGAATGGGCCAAAGTAGGTGCCTGAAGTGGACTTACAGCTCTGAGATCCCTCAGTCACGAGTGGTAACACGTACCTGCGCTTATTCAAATTTCAATAGTGCATGGATTACGAAATCAATTAGAATCGACACGGCTGAACGTACAGGGTTCATTCCTTTTGAGACAGTCTCAGAATGCCTTTGAAAAGCCCTTAAATCAGTTCTGACAGCCCTGAGATCCCTCAGTCACGAGTGGTAACACGTACCTGCGCTTATTCAAATTTCATTAGTACATGGATTACGAAATCAATTAGAATCGACACGGCTGAACGTACAGGGTTGATTCCTTTTGAGACAGTCTCAGAATGGGCCAAAGTCGGTGCCTGAAGTGGACTTACAGCTCTGAGTTCCCTCAGTCACGAGTGGTAACACGTACCTGCGCTTATTCAATTTCAATAGTACATGGATTACGAAATCAATTAGAATCGACACGGCTGAACGTACAGGGTTCATTCCTTTTGAGACAGTCTCAGAATGCCTGTGAAAAAGCCCTTAAATCAGTTCTGACAGCCCTGAGATCCCTCAGTCACGAGTGGTAACACGTACCTGCGCTTATTCAAATTTCATTAGTACATGGATTCCGAAATCAATTAGAATCGACACGGCTGAACGTACAGGGTTCATTCCTTTTGAGACAGTCTCAGAATGGGCCAAAGTCGGTGCCTGAAGTGGACTTACAGCTCTGAGTTCCCTCAGTCACGAGTGGTAACACGTACCTGCGCTTATTCAAATTTCAATAGTACATGGATTACGAAATCAATTAGAATCGACACGGCTGAACGTACAGGGTTCATTCCTTTTGAGACAGTCTCAGAATGCCTGTGAAAAGCCCTTAAATCAGTTCTGACAGCCCTGAGATCCCTTGGGCACGAGCAGTAACACACACCTGGTCTTATTCAAATTTCAATAGTACATGGATTACGAAATCAATTAGAATTGACACGGCTGAACGTACAGGGTTGATTCCTTTTGAGACAGTCTCAGAATGGGCCAAAGTCGGTGCCTGAAGTGGACTTACAGCCCTGAGTTCCCTCAGTCACGAGTGGTAACACGTACCTGCGCTTATTCAAATTTCATTAGTACATGGATTACGAAATCAATTAGAATCGACACGGCTGAACGTACAGGGTTCATTCCTTTTGAGACAGTCTCAGAATGCCTTTGAAAAGCCCTTAAATCAGTTCTGACAGCCCTGAGATCCCTCAGTCACGAGTGGTAACACGTACCTGCGCTTATTCAAATTTCATTAGTACATGGATTACGAAATCAATTAGAATCGACACGGCTGAACGTACAGGGTTGATTCCTTTTGAGACAGTCTCAGAATGGGCCAAAGTAGGTGCCTGAAGTGGACTAACAGCTCTGAGTTCCCTCAGTCACGAGTGGTAACACGTACCTGCGCTTATTCAAATTTCAATAGTGCATGGATTACGAAATCAATTAGAATCGACACGGCTGAACGTACAGGGTTAATTCCTTTTGAGACAGTCTCAGAATGCCTGTGAAAAGCCCTTAAATCAGTTCTGACAGCCCTGAGATCCCTTGGGCACGAGCAGTAACACACACCTGGTCTTATTCAATTTTCAATAGTGCATGGATTATGAAATCAATTAGAATCGACACGGCTGAACGTACAGGGTTGATTCCTTTTGAGACAGTCGCAGATTGGGCCAAAGTAGGTGCCTGAAGTGGACTGACAGCCCTGAGTTCCCTCAGTCACGAGTGGTAACACGTACCTGCGCTTATTCAAATTTCAATAGTACATGGATTACGAAATCAAAGAGAATCAACACGGCTGAACGTACAGGGTTGATTCCTTTTGAGACAGTCTCAGAATGCCTGTGAAAAGCCCTTAAATCAGTTCTGACAGCCCTGAGATCCCTTGGGCACGAGCAGTAACACACACCTGGTCTTATTCAAATTTCAATAGTACATGGATTACGAAATCAATTAGAATCGACACGGCTGAACGTACAGGGTTGATTCCTTTTGAGACAGTCTCAGAATGGGCCAAAGTAGGTGCCTGAAGTGGACTGACAGCCCTGAGATCCCTCAGTTACGAGTGGTAACACGTACCTGCGCTTATTCAAATTTCAATAGTGCATGGATTACGAAATCAATTAGAATCGACACGGCTGAACGTACAGGGTTCATTCCTTTTGAGACAGTCTCAGAATGCCTTTGAAAAGCCCTTAAATCAGTTCTGACAGCCCTGAGATCCCTCAGTCACGAGTGGTAACACGTACCTGCGCTTATTCAAATTTCATAGTACATGGATTACGAATCCATTAGATCGACACGGCTGAACGTACAGGGTTCATTCCTTTTGAGACAGTCTCAGAATGGGCCAAAGTCGGTGCTGAAGTGGACTGACAGCTCTGAGTTCCCTCAGTCACGAGTGGTAACACGTACCTGCGCTTATTCAAATTTCAATAGTACATGGATTACGAAATCAATTAGAATCGACACGGCTGAACGTACAGGGTTCATTCCTTTTGAGACAGTCTCAGAATGCCTTTGAAAAGCCTTAAATCAGTTCTGACAGCCCTGAGATCCCTCAGTCACGAGTGGTAACACGTACCTGCGCTTATTCAAATTTCATTAGTACATGGATTACGAAATCAATTAGAATCGACACGGCTGAACGTACTGGGTTGATTCCTTTTGAGACAGTCGCAGATTGGGCCAAAGTAGGTGCCTGAAGTGGACTGACAGCCCTGAGTTCCCTCAGTCACGAGCAGTAACACACACCTGGTCTTATTCAAATTTCAATAGTACATGGATTACGAAATCAATTAGAACCGGCACGGCTTAACGTACAGGGTTGATTCCTTTTGAGACAGTCTCAGAATGCCCCTGAAAAGCCCTTAAATCAGTTCTGACAGCCCTGAGATCCCTCAGTCACGAGTGGTAACACGTACCTGCGCTTATTCAATTTTCAATAGTGCATGGATTACGAAATCAATTAGAATCGACACGGCTGAACGTACAGGGTTCATTCCTTTTGAGACAGTCTCAGAATGCCTCTGAAAAGCCCTTAAATCAGTTCTGACAGCCCTGAGTTCCCTCAGTCACGAGCAGTAACACACACCTGGTCTTATTCAAATTTCAATAGTACATGGATTACGAAATCAATTAGAATCGACACGGCTGAACGTACAGGGTTCATTCCTTTTGAGACAGTCTCAGAATGCCTGTGAAAAGCCCTTAAATCAGTTCTGACAGCCCTGAGATCCCTTGGGCACGAGCAGTAACACACACCTGGTCTTATTCAAATTTCATTAGTACATGGATTACGAAATCAATTAGAATCGACACGGCTGAACGTACAGGGTTGATTCCTTTTGAGACAGTCTCAGAATGGGCCAAAGTAGGTGCCTGAAGTGGACTAACAGCTCTGAGTTCCCTCAGTCACGAGTGGTAACACGTACCTGCGCTTATTCAAATTTCAATAGTGCATGGATTACGAAATCAATTAGAATCGACACGGCTGAACGTACAGGGTTGATTCCTTTTGAGACAGTCTGAGAATGGGCCAAAGTAGGTACCTGAAGTGGAGTGACAGCCCTGAGATCCCTCAGTCAGGAGTGGTAACACGTACCTGCGCTTATTCAAATTTCAATAGTACATGGATTACGAAATCAATTAGGATTGACACGGCTGAATGTGCAGGGTTCATTCCTTTTGAGACAGTCTCAGAATGGGCCAAAGTAGGTGCCTGAAGTGGACTGACAGCCCTGAGATCCCTTGGGCACGAGCAGTAACACACACCTGGTCTTATTCAAATTTCAATAGTACATGGATTACGAAATCAATTAGAATTGACACGGCTGAACTTACAGGGTTGATTCCTTTTGAGACAGTCTCAGAATGGGCCAAAGTAGGTGCCTGACGTCGACTGACAGCCCTGAGATCCCTCAGTCACAAGTGGTAACACGCACCTGGGCTTATTCAAATTTCAATAGTACATGGATTACGAAATCAATTAGAATCGACACGGCTGAAGGTACAGGGTTGATTCCTTTTCAGACAGTCTCAGAATGCCTCTGAAAAGCCCTGAGAACAGTTCTGACAGCCCTGAGATCCCTCAGTCACGAGTGGTAACACGTACCTGCGCTTATTCAAATTTCAATAGTACATGGATTACGAAATCAATTAGAATTGACACGGCTGAACTTACAGGGTTGATTCCTTTTGAGACAGTCTCAGAATGGGCCAAAGTAGGTGCCTGAAGTGGACTGACAGCCCTGAGATCCCTCAGTCACAAGTGGTAACACGCACCTGGGCTTATTCAAATTTCAATAGTACATGGATTACGAAATCAATTAGAATTGACACGGCTGAACTTACAGGGTTGATTCCTTTTGAGACAGTCTCAGAATGGGCCAAAGTAGGTGCCTGAAGTGGACTGACAGCCGTGAGATCCCTCAGTCACAAGTGGTAACACGCACCTGGGCTTATTCAAATTTCAATAGTACATGGATTACGAAATCAATTAGAATCGACACGGCTGAAGGTACAGGGTTGATTCCTTTTCAGACAGTCTCAGAATGCCTCTGAAAAGCCCTGAGAACAGTTCTGACAGCCCTGAGATCCCTCAGTCACGAGTGGTAACACGTACCTGCGCTTATTCAAATTTCAATAGTACATGGATTACGAAATCAAAGAGAATCAACACGGCTGAACGTACAGGGTTGATTCCTTTTGAGACAGTCTCAGAATGCCTGTGAAAAGCCCTTAAATCAGTTCTGACAGCCCTGAGATCCCTTGGGCACGAGCAGTAACACACACCTGGTCTTATTCAAATTTCAATAGTACATGGATTACGAAATCAATTAGAATTGACACGGCTGAACTTACAGGGTTGATTCCTTTTGAGACAGTCTCAGAATGGGCCAAAGTAGGTGCCTGAAGTGGACTGACAGCCGTGAGATCCCTCAGTCACAAGTGGTAACACGCACCTGGGCTTATTCAAATTCAATAGTACATGG
>NW_006711245.1:183859-251529 GCF_000271645.1 Tremella mesenterica DSM 1558 | reverse complement strand
CAATGGAGGGCAGGGAAAATGTGCCAGTGGCAGATTGAGGAGAAGGTTTTCTTCAAAGTATTCAGTCATGTCCTTTTCCAGCCTGTGAATGCCCTCCTTGAGGTTCTCCAATTCCAGTCTCTCACCATTCACCACCAAAAGGGTCTTCTGTGTGTTCCTCCAGTACACATTTGGCAGGTCTGGCTGACTGAATGCCATGTGGTTGATGAGGGCCTTGCTGGACAGCAGTGATGAGAATGGTGATAGTCTACCTGCATGGAGAACTGAGACCTCCTGTCTGATCAGACTGGCTGTCAGTGAGACTCAGCTGGGAGTGGTAAATCTCACCTCTCCAACTCCTCACTAGAGAGCCAGTCTCCCTCCTCGTCCAACCTGGCTTGAATTTGTCTCATTACAACTCCTTTGAACCCCCATTGAAGCATTGCCAGCTTGGGGGTCATGTCCCTTGGTCCACAGAAATGTCCATCTGGTAGGAGGTTGACTAGGGTGTGGAAACAGATGAGAGCATACTGGTGTGGATCCCTGACAGCTTGAGGAGGAGAGAATGTGAGGAGTGAGTGTGCCAGAGCATGGAAGATGGGGTTGAACCTTTCCTGGTCTTCTCCATCTTCAAGGACCAAGTGGAGATCTTGACAAAATGCTTGCTGTTGAGAGGTGAGGGGAAGCACATAGGAAGGGTGATCTCCCTTTACCACTCTGAGCAGGAAACAGAACAGCCTGCTGAAAAAGGTTGTGTATTTCTGGAAGCTTTCAGGGTTCTGCAGTGCTTTGTAAGGATCATGGTTGTATCTGGAATCAGCTTGTGCCAAGTCAAGGACATGACTCACTGCTCTGGTGTCTCACTGTTCAACCACTGGAGGATCACCTCATTTGGAGTCTTCTTGACAACCTCCTCCACCTCTTTGAAATACCCCTTGACCATTCTCTTCAGCATGTGAAGATGCTCTTCATCCACCCTGGGCCCAGCTACCAAACTGGAAAGCAGTACTGGATCATGCCCCTCCACATGTCTCGTCCACCCAAGCCTCCTCATCAATGGAGAATACTCCTTCTCTCCCAAAGCCTCAATGGGTTGTGTCTTGGGCTGAGGAGGTAGAGATTGCAGGAATCTGGAGTAGAGTGTGTCTCCCACAATAGCATGGTCTGGTTGTTGGACTGGGAAGAATACCCTGGTCCCTTGAGAGTATAGACACTGTAGCTGGGTGTTTGAGGAATGATCCTTGTAAGGGTTGCCTTTGTGTTGTCTGGAAAAGTGGTTTTTCATGGTGTTGAGAGCAGGACAGCAGAATCTGCAGAGATGACATGAAAACCCCTCTTGGATGGGGAGTAAAGGTAGGGCTACCATGGGCTGACTGTTGGTAAAGCTGGGGAGTGGAGGGTGACTCCCAGTGTGAGGGGTGTAGGTAGCCAGGATGTCCAGGATATCTTGAGGGGTGGTGGGAAGAGAGTGTTGTTGACAATGAGCCAAGAGATGGGAACCTCTGACACCATTCTTGCAGATGGTGCAGATGAAGACTTGAAGGATAGAATGATAGGCCAGACCATGGGTAGTCAGGACTGGTTCTTGGTTGAGAGGGATGTGGTACTTGTTTTGGTCTTGATCTGGAGGTCAGAGGACAGCTGAAACTTCCAAGAAGAGAGGAGAGGTACAGTAGCTTAATGTGGAAAACCTAGCTGGGAGGCTGGCTGGAGTGTGAAGTGTTTGGCTCACCTGGGATATAGAGGATCTGTTGTCTTTCTGGCTCATCTTTGGGATCAAGACTGATCAAATCTTCATCTGACATGTCAGCAGGTTTTCAACTTCTGAACAGAACTCACTGGATAACTCTCTGACATGGGATGCAGCATGAGCCAACATGGGGAGATGCTTGGTGCTGGTAAAGGGACATCCTGACACACAGGTGAATTTGGAATGGGGTCCCAGCCTTGTCTGATGTAGGAAAGGTTGGGTATCTCCTTTGAAAACAAGCTGTTGGTCAGCATCAACCCTATCTCTCAACCAGAAATGTTTGAGGGAGTGGAGATAACTCACAGCTATGTCATAGGGATGCTGCATAGCTAGATGTGAACCATAATTAGAGTGTGTTGCACAGAACTTGCTGCAAAGGGAGCAGATGAATGTTCCTTGAAGCTTGAAAGACTGCTGGTCAGCTTGGCAGGGATGTGAGGTACAGACTGACCATTTTGAGTTATGATTTGAGGTCTGCTTGAGATGAATGCTGGTCAGCTTGGCAGGGATGTGAGGTACAGACTGACCATTTTGACTTATGATTTGAGGTCTGCTTGAGATGAATATTGTACTGAGCAAAAGAGCAGAATCAGAGTAGTTGTAGAAATTTCATGGTTGGGATATGGAGATATGGAGATATGGAGATATGGAGATGATGCAATGTGGCAGTCTGGGTAGAGTTCTGTGAAACTTTGCAGCCAGCTCTCTAGAGACAACCTCAGACTTCCTTCCCACCTCATCCTGTCTATCATGGTCAACCCTCAGCCATCTATGATTCAGCTACAGATCAAGACCTCTATCCAAGGTACTCAATACTCAGGAGTCTGCCATCTCCAACCAGCCCAGCCAGAACTTACTGCTCAAGTACCATCCCCTCAGCAATCATACCTCCAGGATACTCCTGTTGTTCCACCTCCCCTTTCTCACCCTTCCAGAAACAATACCACTTCTTGTCACTTCTTTGGGCCTAGCTACTACATGCCTCAACTCTCTCCCAGACCTCAAGTGGAACCTCCCCAACAGTTGGAGACCCAGGCAGAGATATTCAACAGGCAGGACAGGGAAGGTGTGGCAGAGAGCAGTAGTGCAGGGAGGAAAAGATCTGTGATGAGTGAGAAGGCAAAGGCAGAAAAAAGGGAGAAGGAGAGAATTAGAAAGGCAAAGCAAAGAGGTAGGAAGAGGGAGATGAGAGCTAAGCAAGTAAAGGAAGAGGTTGGCTCTAGCAACACTGGCAAGGGCAAGGGAAAAGGCAAGGAGTAGAAGTAGGTCTTTATATTGAAATCTGACTGTTGACTGACCACCAGAGCAGAAGAGATGTCTGAAAAGAGGATTACTTTCAAGAGGTGTAGAAATGTCATTGCAAGAGATCCAACTGGTTCAGTAGCTCATCATACTAAAATCAAATGATGCATCCATATTCTTGATTTGGGAAGAGGCATCTGTATCCATTTGGATAAAATGATCTGCCATGATGGATTGAAGGAACTTATTTTTGAGAGGACTGTTCATGAGCCTTCACCATATCAGAACAGACCAGGATACATACTTCAAAGTTCAGTACCCATTAACCTCAAAACATAATAGCAAAGCCTTGAGGCATGTCCATCTGGTACATGCTGATACAGTGCCATGAAGAACTGTGACACTGCTTCCAAACCTCTGCTCTCCATGAGCCTCCACAGGTAAAACTGGAGTTGACCTGGGTCTATCACATTGAGAGAATGATTGACCCCCCTGAAATCACACCATTCCCAGAACACACCAATGATCTCCAATCTGAGTAGCAGCAGATTGACATGGGCATGGAGAGAGACATTGGGTGAGCCAGGAAGGGAAACATGGGCTATCAATCAGCTTTCAAGATCAGCTTCCACTTGGTGGGGAGAAACTCACACCAGCATCCTGCTATAGTTGGCTCTATTGACCCCTGAAGCATAGACAGGCAGAAGCTAACTTGAAAGTCATTCAGATAAGGTAGATCTGAAGTTGACAGGAGATGCTCATGAAAGGTGGCCCAGCCTACTTCCATGCTTGTGATATCTGATATCAGTGCTGCAAGCTGAATAGTACTCTGCAATGCAACTTACAATTGCCATTTACATCTGCTCTCAGTGGGGTGTTCACTTGATAGTATGCTGGCATGATGGGGGTGAGAGAAAGATCCACACCAAAGCTGGGTAGGTGTCTGGCATGCACAGGCAAAGGTGTTTGAAGGTGATTCATAGTGGCCTGGGAGTTGTGATATGTGGCACTTGGGTTTTCAGAAGTGAAAAAGTGTCTTTCCATCCTCTGTGCCTACAGACCTGTCAAAACCCCTAGTTAGGTGCTGCTAAAGACAGATTCCAAAAGCCCTGGGTGTCAGCTACATCTGGGTGAAGAGAAAACCTCAAGATGTGCAGTATTGCAGTAGATGGACCCCCAGTGACTATTGAGGGGTCCATTCTGACCCCCCCAGTGACTCCCCCAACAAGCCTTTTTTGATGAAAAAAGATAAGTCTTTCCTTTCTGATACATACAGGTCAGTCAAAAGCCCCACATAAGCTCTGCTGAAGACCAATTCTGAAAGCCCTTGATGTCAGCTACATCCTGGTGAAGAGAAAACCTCAAGATGTGCAGTATTGCACCAGATAGACCCCCAGTGACTATTGGGGGGTCCATTTTGACCCCCCAGTGACTCCCCCACCCAGGCTTTTTCAAAGTGAAGAGGCTGTATTTTCTCTTCTGATGCATTCAGTTTTGTCAAAACCCCCACATAAGCTCCCCTGAAGATAGATTCTGAAAGCCCTTGATGTCAGCTACATCCTGGTGAAGAGAAAAGCTCAAGATGTGCAGTATTGCACCAGATAGACCCCCAGTGACTATTGGGGGGTCCATTTTGACCCCCCAGTGACTCCCCCACCCAGGCTTTTTCAAAGTGAAGAGGCTGTTTTTTCTCTTCTGATACATACAGTCTTGTCAAAACCCCCACATAAGCTCTGCTGAAGACAGATTCTGAAAGCCCTGGATGTCAGCTACATCCTGGTGAAGAGAAAACCTTAAGATGTGCAGTATTGCACCAGATAGACCCCCAGTGACTATTGGGGGGTCCATTTTGACCCCCCAGTGACTCCCCCCACCCAGGCTTTTTCAAAGTGAAGAGGGTTGTTTTTTCTCTTTTGATGCATACAGTTTTGTTCAAAACCCCCACAGAAGCTCTGCTGAAGCCAGATTCTGAAAGCCCTGGATGTCAGCTACATCCTGGTGAAGAGAGAACCTCAAGAAGTGCAGTATTGCACCAGATAGACCCCCAGTGACTATCGGGGGGAGGCCCCCAGCAGGGTGGGGCAGTCACTGGGCCCCCCCAGTGACCGCAGAATATTGTTAGGCGCTCAGAGTGAAATGTCACGTATATTCAGCTCACCAGTCACACCCAGTCGATCAACCTCATCTTCAGCCGCAGCTTGGCACATGTGGAAGAAGCGGGAGAGACCCCAACCCCCGAACGTCGGGGATGCCTGTCTCTGCTGGATCATTGAGAAGGAGGACTTGAGATGCATGCTTTGCATGCATTGAGGGTGTTCTCTCCACCCCTAACCCCCGAACCCCCAACCCCTGAACGTCGGGGATGCTGGCTTGAGCCTGACTCAAGAAGGCACGGCAGTGTTTGCTGACTGGCAGAGCTCACGTCGGACAGGCCCATCGTCAACCCTAACTGCCAACAGGTGCTGGCTCGAAGGCAGGGCACTCACGTACACCCACCTCACCAGCCGGGGAGAGGGCCAGGAAGTCATCCTCTCTTCGACCTACAGTCAGAGGAACACTCTCAGCAGATACATTACGCTCTCACCCAATACATTTTTCCGAGCTCTATCCAGGCATACCATCCTCGTTGGGGATGGTCGAGAACTCATCAGCAGCCAGATGAGATGCCAATGCCTGATGGGTAGAATATTGTTTCTTGAGCAGAGCACAAGAAATGTATGAGTATGGGGTGATTGAACTATGCAAGTTAGCTGAGAGATTTGAATGAGAACATCTCACCATTGTATAGTAAAGCAGATCACTATGGAGGAAATGGTTGAGTAGTTGATAATAATTTATCATTACAAGATGATAAAGAAATGAACCGCTGAGGAGAAGTGGAGAAGTGAGAAAATATATAGTTGGGAAGAGAGCTCGACACCATAATGTATGAAGACTTGAGGTATAGGTCCGTGAGGTATGAGCACGTGAGGTATGAGCACGTGAGGTATGGGCACGTGAGGTATGGGCACGTGAGGTGTGGGTACGTGAGGTATGAGCATGTGAAAAACCCACGTGAGGTATGGACGCGTGAGGTGTGAGCAAGTGAGGTATGGATACGTGAGGTATGAGCACGTGAGAAACACAACGTGAGGTATGGATGCGTGAGGTATGAGCACGTGAGGTATGGATACGTGAGGTATGAGCACGTGAAAAACGACCGTATTTCACGTGAAGGACAGCCCACTTGAATCCACACTTTCCCATTTTGCCACTCTCGTAGGCCATCTGACGTGACGAGAGACCTGGATTCTGATGCGGAATTTTTTTTCTTTCCAGCTGTACAAGTTTGATCCTGATTGATGAAGAACTGGAGGAGATGGACCCCAAGTATGGAATACTTGCATACTTGAGCCCCCCCAAGTATCGGATTATATAGTTAAGCCTCAGTTTTGAAGGAGTCGCTTCTAGGACAAGTGGGGCCCCAGAAACTACTCTCAGCTCTTCGAAAAATCATTCTCTTATGTCTCCTGGCCATATGGGGTCAGTTATGGGACCATCTAATCAAGAATCCATCCTTTAATCTCTAATTTCCTATGAAAAATCGCTATTTCTGCTCTAAAGGAAGGTCCAGAACCCAGCAGCATGGAAGAGTCCCCTACTTTGTACAGCTCTGAGCCTTTTACCTTTGAGTCCTTCAGATTTATCCCACCATGCCTTAAAGGCTTCCTTGGCTCCTTCCATCTCCAAGAAGGTAGATAGCTTTCTAGTACCATTTTGTCCTCCCTTCTCCCAATGTACCTCCAACAAGTCCATAGGCTTTTTTGTTCCATACCTCCAATCAATCCGAGTTACTTTAAGCTCCTTATTTTCGATATTCTGCTCCTGTTCCTGCTCCATTTCTTGTACCTCTTCATCCATGCCATCATTTCCTTCTCCTTCCATCATCTGAGTGCGATTTCTGCCATATTAACAAAGTTTTGAGGGATTGCATACCTCTCCAAGGCTTCCATCTGCCAGGGATGCAACTGGAAGTTCCCATTAAGGATTGAGTCGACTTGAGAGCGAGATAGGACAAGCCAGAAACAGTCTAGCTGCTCCTGAGTTTCAGGAATGGGATTGGTGAAGTCATAGGTCGAAATAACGTCGTTTTGGGGTTGAATGGGGTCTTCAGCTTGTACTTGACCCAAGAAAGGTTGGGGAAGTTGGAAATTGATGTTTTCGATGAGATTGGCGTCGTCTGGAAGGTTCAGGAACTCCTCAAAGTCTGGGAGAAGTTGGGGAGTACCTTGGACAGTGTAAAGAGGAAGGAAGTCGAGATTTTCCATGTTTCTGATGTGTGGGCTTTGAGTTGATGTAACTTCTGTTAGAAAATTACTTGAGAGTGGAGATTTTATGAGTAAATGGAGCTGTTCGAGACGATCAGAATGAGCTAGAGCGCGCCCAATTTGGTGGTCTGAGTGTGGCACAATGGCTTCTTTTATCCCCTGACCCCTCTCATGCATCGAATCTTCGATTTCTCCCATCGATCTCTCGATTTCGATGCTTATGCAATTAATGTCGATGGACTCAGGCGCCAACAGCCCTGAAAGGTAATCCTGAAGCGTCTCCTGTGCATGTTCAAGGTTGGCTTCAGATTCCCATGTGTCATCATGGTGGTCATACCCTTTCCAGTGGACCAGATACTCTCTTTTTCCCCTTCTCACCCTATGATCAAGGATGCTGTCTACCTCATACTGTAAGGAATTGTCTATCCCCTCGTCTATCACTGGTTCTGGGGCTACCTGATACCTATCTGGGAATGTGTTTGGCTTGAACAACTTGAGGTATTCAGCATTGATCACTCGATGTGCGTGAATTGTTGGTGGTAGATCAATCTCATAAGCATTCCTGGTGATAGCTCTGATAATTTTGTATGGTCCTATGAATCGTGTCTTCAACTTCTTTGATGGTCGCTGTTGGGAGAATGGTGGATTGATAAACTTGGTTGATACAAGTACTTCATCACCAGCTTCAAAATGAGCAGGGCGACGACTTTTGTTATAGTATTCTGCTTGAACTTCTTGCGCACGGATCAAAGCATCACGGGCTTGATGGAGTAGCGTGTATTGCTGGCTGATAAAATTTTCTACAGCTTCTACATTAGATGTTTGAGGTAGAAGCATGTCGTGAGGTGTTAACGGTTTGATACCTAGATCGAGTTCAAATGGTGATAGGTGTGTTGATGCTTGCGGAGCAGAGTTATAAGCAAACTCCAAACCTGCAAGATGAGTTGTCCAGTCGTCTTGTCTGTAGTTGATGAAGTGTCTTAGCATTTCCTTCAACGTTCGGACCATACGTTCTGATTGACCGTCGGTCTGAGGATGGAATGAAGACGAGAGCTTAAGCCGAGTCCCAAATCGTGTGAACAGTGATTGCCAGAATCGTGATGTGAATTTTGAGTCTCGGTCTGATATTATAACTTTTGGTAAACCGTGCAATCGTACAATGTGCTGAAAGATGAGGTGAGCAGTGTCAGTTGCCTTGTCGGTGGTATGACATGGTATGAAGTGTGCTCGTTTAGATAACTTATCAACCACAATCAGGATCATGTCGTGTTTTCCTGCACCTGAAGAAGGGAGAGGACCGGCAAAGTCCATTGTGATGGTGTGCCAGCGTTGAGGTGGAATGTCTAATGGTTGTAACTGTCCTAGAGGAGCTTGATTTGATGCCTTATTTCTCTGACAGGAAAGACACGAGTGTACATATTTCCGCACGTCTCGATGCATTCCCGGCCAGAAGTATCGCTGAGACACCTGAGAGAGGGTTTTGTGTAGACCAAGATGTCCAGAAGTGATATTGTCATGATTGTCGTGCATGATGTCTAATCGGAGAGTGTTGTCTCTTGGTACACATATACGTTCAATCCCACTGAAACTATCCTTTAAGGTGAGTAGTCCGTTTTGTTGAATAGTGTAAAGGGAGAGGTGAGATGGAGGGTTGTCTGAGGTTATTGCTAGAATGACTTTCCCAAAGTCCAAATCGTCTTTCGTCAGAGTTGTTTTAATTCTTGACAAGGCTTCAGAGGAAACCTCAGCTGTGGAATTACTCCATGGGGAGTCGGTGTGGGTGTCTGTCACATTGACAGTAGGGATTGGTGCACGAGATAGAGGGTCAACGTTTGAGTGTTTACGTCCGGCACGATGTATGATCTTCATGAATGAGCGATAAGGTTGTAACTCCAGAGACCAGCGAAGGAGACGTCTGTTGTTTCCTTTGAAGTCCATAACCCACTGTAGAGCAGAGTGATCGGTGATGAGTGTGAAATGTGATCCATCCAAGTATGGTTGAAGCTTGCCTAATGCCCAGACTATTCCAAGGCATTCCAACTCGGTAGCTGTGTAGTTCTTTTCTGCATCTGACAAGCTTCTTGATAAGTAGACAATTGGGTGTTCTCTGCCTTGGTCATCGTTCTGAGCCAGGACTGCTCCGAGTCCAACGGTTGAAGCATCTGTGTAGACCAGGAATGGTTTATTGTAATTGGGGTGGGCAAGGATGGGGGCGGATATAAGCCGATTTTTGATTGTGTCATATGCCTTTTGGCAGTCTTCAGTCCATTCCCACTTCACATCTTTGCTGAGAAGTCTGTGCAGTGGTGCAGCTATACTGGAAAATCCTTCTACAAATCTTCGGTAGTAGACAGCTAGACCTAACCAACGCTGCAATTCTTTAACACCCTTTGGTACTGGGAACTCTTTCACAGCCTGCACATTCTCTTCAGAGGTACCAATTCCTAAATTACTAACTGAGTGTCCCAGCGCAGTCAGAGACTGAAATCCAACGTGAGACTTCTTTGGGCTTAGCATCATTCCTGATTTGATGATGAGGTTGAGGATTCTGTTTAAATCTTGGATGTGAGAATCAAAGTCATTACTGAATACTATGATGTCGTCAATGTAGACTAAAGCTATTTGCCATTTGTATCGCCCAAGAACTTTATCCATAAATCTTTGGAAAACTGCTGGACCATTTTTGAATCCAAAAGGCATTTTACGATATTGATGTAAGCCACGGTGTGTTCGGAAAGCGGACTTTGGTCTGTCTTCTTCACGAATTGGGATCTAATGGAATCCTTTGTTTGCATCAAAGGCAGAGAAGAATTGTTTTCCTGAGAACTGAGCAAGAATGTCGTCAATGCGGGGAAGTGGATATTGATCGGCTTTGGTAACCTCATTGATTTTGCGATAGTCAATGCAAAAGCGATCCTTCCCTTTTTGACGCACAAGGATGGCAGGGGAGGCCCATGGGGAGTCTGATTCCTCTATGATACCTTCCTCAAGCAATTCTGCTAGCTGCTCATCCACTATCTTGCTTCCAGCAGGCGAGAAGCGATATGGTGGGGAAGAGATGGGTTGTGAGTCTCCGGTGTCAATTGTCATTTCTGATAATGTTGTTTCTCCAAGCTTGCGAGAACCATAACCAAATGCCATGTGATTTTCTACTAGTACCTGGCGTAGTCGCTGTTGTTGTTCCGTACTGAGCTCAGGATTGATAGAGATGTCCTGGATTGGGAATGGGTCAAGATATTGGGAATCCACATGTTGGGTGTTATTTAGAAGAGCGCTAGATGTAACACACACTGTGTCCTTGATGGGATGTGGCCGTCCAACAATTGTACCTGCAGACAATGTGATTGGTTTATCTCCTATATGTACTAGATGAACCAGATGGTGTTCTGCTGTACCGCAACCCACAGATCTTGCAGCATGAATCTGTGATCCAAGACTCTTTGGCAACAAAAGATAATTGGTGGTGGTGGGAACCTCGTCTATGACTACTTCTACATCTATTTGATGTCCAGGGTCAAGAGTAAGTTTTTCCTTCAGCCGTGCAGAAGGTAATGCTTTCTGGAAGTTGACATTTGACTGGAGGGGTTTACGTGCAGTGATGGGGATTTGTTGATGAGGGGAGGTGGCAAGTGTCAGGTGTAATTTGCCAAAGTCTACAATAGCATGTTCGGCCACAAGGATGTCATTACCAACAATAATTTTTGTAGCCATGTTTGGAACGAGGTAGAAATTGACTTCAATCTTTACGGACTCTTTGCCTTTTGTGATGAAAGATAATGAAACTGATAGCCAACTGCTTGTTCTTCCAACACCTAGTCCTTGAAGCTGCACTCCAGGAAGGGTGATGCGAGGGAGAGTAGGTAAGAAGCGTTCCGCATAATCGAGGTCCATGATGGAAATTGATGAACCAGAATCGATGCAAACTTGATGGACAGCGTCTTCATCCGCAAGGCATGCAAGGGCGTACGCTGGTGTCTTGTCAATATAGTGGTGTGTGGATTTGGGACTACTGGGTAGGTTTGGTGAAAGAGGAGTACTGATGGATGGTTGGGGTATCACAGTATTTGTGAGAGCTGGTTCCTTTGCATTCTGAGTTTTGATTGATGCAGGATTGTTATTGTTACGTGGTGTGTTATTGAATGAAGTCTGGGGAGCATTCCAACGAGAGGTTCCTAGTGGAGTAGCATTTGAAGATGAGCGTGGTGGAAATGTGCGGGATTGTGATTGTGGCAGTCTTGATGAAGACCAACGATCTTGACCACTGGTAGGTTTAGAAAAGGTTGAAGAAGGGGGTCTGCCTTGTGTAGGACAATCACGTCTCCAATGCATTCCTCCACAGGTGCAAGGAGTTGGAGGTGTTATAGCAGTGTTGCGGCGAGGGAACTGAGTGGCAGTTGCATTATTACTTTGAGTCACTGTTCTTTGCTGAAAACGGTTAGATCCAAAACTGGTTCCTCTGAGGCCTGGCTCAAGATCTAACAAATGCCTTCTAAAGTCTTCTAGGGACATAGATGGAGTGATCCCACTTTTGATGAGTGGATGCATGGACACTGGGATACCCATGAGTACATCCTGAATGAGTTCATAGTCTGATGTGCCATGTGGATATACATAGCGCTGAAGTGAAGTTTTTTCTTGAAAGTAGTCGGTAAAAGTTTCATTATTTCTGAGAGTACGGTAGAGGCATTGTCGTCGAAGAGATAGTTCATGATTAGGAAGGTAGAAAGCATTACGAAGAGCTTCTTGCCAAGTAAGCCATGTGTTCAGAGCGTTTCTCTTTACAGAGCCAAGCTGAGTGAACCATGTTGAGGCTTTTCCAGTCAAAATCAAGGGAAGTTGTTGTAGAAGATCACGATCAGTAGCACCAGAGTACTCAAATATAGCTGACACCTTCTCAATAAACTGATCTACATCCTCATGATCTTTTCCACCAAACTTTGGTAGGTCTGAAGCACGGAAGCGTGGTTTTATGTTCTCACTACGAGTAATGGGGACTTCAGTTTGTGAGGGTTCATGAACAGTTGGTGCTATGCTTGTGTCCCTTTGTGCATCCAGGATTGCTGGACGTTTAACAACATTCTCTTCTATTGTAGTGGTTAACTTGGCAAGTTGAGCTTGGAGGTTGTGGATTTGCATTTGTAGTGTGTCCGTTTCATCAGAGCAGAAGGTAAACTGTTGTCAGCAGTTTCCACTCCAGTAATAGTAGTAGGTAAACCAGTATCTGCTTGAGCCATTGCAGTAGGCTCTGAAGCATCATTTGCTGCTGAGCGTGTAACAGGAGACATGGTGTTTTTAGAAGTAGGAGAGATTAAAGAAGTATAAAGTCTAAGTGGTAAAGATCTATGTAGAAGTCTAGTAGTGTAGTGGTCAAGCAATGAGATAAGAGAAGAGTGAATAGATGAGGGTGCACGGGGGCACAGAGGACCTATAGTCCAGCTTCTGCAGAAGCTCTTCTTACAGTTCCACCGGAGTGTAAGGGGAGAGAAGTATCAAAGTGATATGATACCTGGTTGGCCAACCAAAGAGAGAGTAGAGTCAATAGAGTATAAAGTATTGTTGTTGTATCTAAGATATATGAAAGCACACAAGAGATATGTTGTGTAGAGTGATGTCAAGAGTGCGTGATAGAAGATGAGATTACTTAGCGCTGATATGTAATGTGTTGTCCTGATGTTTGATTTTTTATTTATTTTATCCTGATATCTCCTTGCCCTGTATATGATATATTATTTGAGTGGATTGTTATTATTACTTCTTGAAAAAGAAAAGTCTTTACTGTGTACAATACAGGTGTAGTGGCGCCACTAAAGAAGTCGTTACTGAATATCTATGTTAATGTTATGATGATATTGATTTTTTTTTTTTTTGATTTTTTTTTCCTTCTAAGATTTTATTATTATTATTATTTTATTACAGATGTTATGACCCAGAGGTATGTGTTGTTGTTCACTTCACTATCCGGGTGAGCGCCCCAAGTGTTGGGTGCCCGGTATTGTATGGATACCTGACTCGCCCGAACAATATAATATCCGTCAGTGAAGGTCAACTCTACAAACGTCTAAGGTCAGTATCTGTATCTGTATGAGGATGAGATGTGGTTGAAGGGTAGGTGAGTGGATGATATCGAAGACGGTTGAGATGGTGTTGAAGGTAGGTGAAGGTGATGATGATGATAGCAAGTATGATGAATGGGCAATGGAAGAGGAAAGGTGATGAAAGATGAGATGTGTGATCAGCACCTAAGGAGTTAGGTGATGATGCACATGAGGATAGAAGAAGTGATTGGCAAATGTGTCTAGAAACCAAAGGAGAGTGAAAGTACAACAGAAGAAGTGATTCCCTCTTCTGCAGAACCGGCTCCCTTTATATACATTTCAGTCTTCGAGAGGATCGAATGTTCTCACAATTCGAGGTCGACATCGAAGAACTTCTACAAGAAAGTGACTATACTACTACTAAATAACAAGTCTATGTACACACCGATCTGAACATATGGAAGAAAGGAAGGTCGAGAGAGTCTATACAGACAGTAGAGAAGGAATTACAATGAAGTGAGTGTGGGGAGGGAACGGAAGGAAACGAGTGAGAGATTGAAGAAGACTATATACAAGATAGCACTGAGAATACACTGGTGTACTCCCTGTACACTCTACAAGTATGTCCCTTCTCCCCACAATATAGACAAAGACCCTCATACTTGCGACGTTGGTATTCTTGAGGGGTGAGACGTCCACGTCTGGTCATTTGACTTTTGTTAGGTTGTATGACCTTGGACCAGGATTAGTATAGGTCGTGGATGTCTTGTTGAAGTAACTTGCTGGAGAACGAGTGGTGATATTAGTATTCCTTTGGTAATTGTTATAGGTGTTAGTATTCCCAATTCTGTCGCCCTTTTCCACTCGTCTCTCATAGAGCCTAGTATCCACCTTGATAGCCATTTCTTGGAGGCGGTGGGTGGTGACAGCAGAGTAGTCTTGGTGAACTAGCTCATCCTTAACAATATCCTTGAGTCCACGGTAGAACTGAGCCTTGAGGGCATCATCATTCCACTTGACTAGTACAGCATAGCGTTGGAAATCTGCAACATAAGTAGCAACTGAGCCTCTCTGTTGAAGTGAGTAAAGTTGACGTTCTGAGCCCTATGGCTGCCAGGCTCGCGATATCTCTTGTCTTTGGAAGGGGAGAGGCCAACTCTTCCTTTTCATTTGTCTGGGGAATAGGGAAGGATATAGTGTTCCCTCCCCCATTCAGAATTACTCTCTCTTCTCTCATCCATTCCCAACCTATCACGATGTCCTCGTCACAAAGGGTGGTAACGTCCAGTTTTATTTGGCGAACTTTGCCTAACTTCTCGACACCCAGACTCACTTTGACGAACTCTGTAATGGGTCCAGCGACACTAACCAAGCCGTTGAACATGTGAACGGGTACACTCACGGGGTATCTTCTCTTTTCCTTCCTAATCTTCTTAGCTGCCCTGGGACTGATGTATGAACAGGTTGCTCCAGTGTCCCACAAGGCTGTTAGTTTGATGCCTCCAATATACACATTAGACTTGGGTTGATTTTTACAGGGGGAAGGGTTTAGGGTATGGCAATCGTTTATACATTTTGGAGTGGTGTTTATTGATTTATATGCACATTTACCTGGTCTCATCAGCGCTTTCCTTTTTCTGGGGATAGGGACAGTGGCTGAGAGAATATGAGTGCGGACCCGCCGAGTCTAGCCTATCGCGACGGGTCCCCATCTTTTTCCTCCTCGTCCATTCCCTGCCCTTCCATGCTCGCTTCCTCCCCTCCAATTGCATTGATCTTCCTCCTGTCCCCAAGAGGGATAGCGTTCCCTCCCGTGCTAAACCTCCCTTCTCCCCCGGCACCTTGCCCAAAAGATCGCACGGGGATGATCCCAGCCTTCACCTTCGCCGCTATTACAGGCCAGTCCCGATTGTAATGTCCCTTCTCTCCACATCCGGTACACTTCCCTTCTTCCCTGTGTTTCAACACCTCATCAGCACTGGGCCTCGGCCAACGACGGTTTAGTTCGTCTAAGTCCGTCGGAATTGCCCTTCCCCAGTTCGTGGTCTTAGGTTGCAACACTACAAACTTCGCCGTAGATTGCCCTTTCTCCTCGGCCTTCCTTTCCCCTCCCCTATTTACTTCCTCTCTCTTCTCTCCCTGTTCCTTTACTTCCTTCCTCTTCTTCTCATTCTCCTTCTCCACCCTTTGTCGGTGTAAACGATTGTCCATGGGGACCACAAACTCAATCAACTCTCGGACGGTCTTGAAAACTTTTCCGTGGCAAGCGATTTCATCCAGCAAGTGACTTTTCAGTCCATTCTTCGCCCGGTCCACAAGGTTCCCATCATCACCCCATCCTAACACCGCTACATATCGTTGAAAGGTGGCAAAGTACGCCAAAGCCGACCCATTCTGTCAAAGCTCGTTTATTCCCCTTGCGGCGGTTCCTTCTTCGTCAGGGTCTCCGAAATTGGTTTTGAGATATTGGATGAACTTCTTGTAGTCTAGTAGGTGTTCGGGGGGGTCGTCCTTAGGCAAGTCCGGTTGGACGGCAAGAAGAGGAGTTTCATGTAGATGGGAGATCATGAAAAAGATTTTTACTCGATCGGTGGGGAACTTGCGAGCGTTGATTCGAAATGAACTTCACATTCTGAGATGAATGCTGTGAGCTTTGACCTCTCGCCCCTCCACAGGTCTGGGAGGGGAAGCTGTATCCCTCCATTCATCTCAGCAACCCCTGGGGTCGCCGAAGCCTGTCTTCCCATGGCGAGCCGTACCCCTTCAGAGATCCCCTTGACTATCTGTAACGGTACTGGAAACACGATGACTAGGTCGCAGGTTGGGTCGAACTCAATGGATGTCTCGTAGAAGTCTAGGGTCTCTGGTGCTAATGGATCGTGTCTCCTCCGCAATCGCTGTAGCCAAAGAACGATATTGAAGAATCAGCAAAGTTGGTACTTTGCTGAATGTACTATATACTGTCTACAGGTATCCGTCTCCTCTTCTTAGTCCTACTGCAAGCGTCTATGTACATACTTGGACAGGTAAAAACCCGCTTTTGAGCAAACCCAGTGGGAAAATCTTGAAAAGGGAAAACCCGTCCCTACCTACTGCAGCACTGCCTCCAACTCCCGCTTTCCTCTGTCCTAATCCGTCGAACTCGATAGGGTCCTCTCGATTCGTTGTTACCCCGTAACACTATCCCCCCACCCGTCTCCTGTTCCTTCTTCTTCTCCTGCTCCTCTCGATGTTTCCTCTCTGCTATCATATCTTTATTCATCTCCATCATCATGTTCATTATCGCCAGCATCATCTTCTGAGTTGTGGCCTCCTCCTCAGTTCCTCCTACTACTTCACTCCCGGCCGGACTTAGCCTACCTCCTGTGTTCCCTTCCCTTGGTCGTGGAGTCTGTCCCGAATCTTCGGAACCTGTCCTCACCGTCGGTGGTTCTGATAGTCCGGTCGGCTGGGGGGGTGGTTCAAGAGGTAGGGGTGGATAGAAATCATCGCCTTGAGTTGATCCTTTGGGGGTATCAATTGCACCAGGCAATGGTCCCAAGCATTGTCTTAATTCCTCCAACATCCTCCTCTCCGTCTCCTCTACTGTTTCTCCTGGTCTACTCATACTTCTTGTAACTCTCCTCTCTGGCTGCATACAATTTCAAACTTCTCCGAGGTCTGCAGGGGTCATCGGTAAGAGCGATCCTTGATACTGTCACAATCGTCGTTTCTTCTTCTCTACTGACCGACGCTCAACAAACCCCGGCTAACTACATCGTATTGGGGCGTTGATGTCTCACTAGGACAGGGTACTCGTCGAGGAACTACGGCTAACTTCGCCGTAGTAATACGTCGAGTGGTAAATGATAAGATGATTGTCGATGAACTGTGGCTAACTTTGCTGTAGTGCATCGAACTGCTTGGTAGTAGCTCTCCCTAACTTGATGGTTGTAGCTACTGAATATATCTCTCGCTACTGACAACAATCAAGGATCGCTGAAGAAGTTCAGCGATCTGTAAACTATCTATACTTCTCCTCTCCTCTCATAGAATGTCCCTCAACTCCTGCACAGCCTCGCGCTCAGTCCCCTTCGCTCATCTTCATCGTACCTCGCCATATCCCCGGTATCCTACTCCGCTCACTTCGACTAACTTCGCCTAACTTCGCCTACTCCGCTCTCCCTCGGTCTCCTTCTCCTAACTTCGCCGCAGTTCTCCGTTAGGCGGGGTGGTCGTGACAAATAATCCCTAGGTTCTCATAACTTTGTCGTATTTGGCTGGTGGTTCGGTGGTGGATAGTGGTTCTGTGATGGTGAAAGGAGGGACGGTGATGGTAGTTGTCAGGGATGTTACGACATGGTTCGTGACACTCCGGTGCTATGTGATGGATTGTGTCTCCTCTGCAATTGATGTATCAAGAATCAGCAAAGTTGGTACTTTGCTGATGTACTATATACTGTCTACAGGCATCCGTGTCTACTCCTTCCCTGCTGCCAGCGTCTATGTACATACTCGGACAGGTGAAAAACCGCTTTGAGCAAACCCAGTGGGGAAATGTCAAAAGCGGAAAACCCGTCCCTACCTAATTGCCGCACTGCTTTCCATTCTCAATATTCTTTATCCTGATCCGTCAAACAAAATGGAGTTCCCTCAAATTGTTGTTACCCCATAACAATTACCCCTCTTGTCTTTGACTTGAGCTTGCAGCACCACCTGCCCCCTTGGAGTTACTTTTCTCCACATATGCCCCCAGGTTCTGGTCAAGCGTCTTCAGA
The DNA here is from genome assembly GCF_000271645.1 of Tremella mesenterica DSM 1558. Taxonomy (NCBI): domain Eukaryota; kingdom Fungi; phylum Basidiomycota; class Tremellomycetes; order Tremellales; family Tremellaceae; genus Tremella; species Tremella mesenterica. Next base: position 233,459 of record NW_006711245.1, on the reverse strand, counting down.
TGTGGCAGGTTGGCGTCCTCCTCAGGTTTAGTAAAAAACTGCAGTATGCGGCTTCTGTAGATAGCAGCAAGACACTCATTAGTGACATCCGTGCCATCCATTTGGGGATCCATCTCATATGCAGCCTGTATGTTCATTTGCATGAGTTTTGTGATCCTGTCCGCTGTCACCATATTGTTGACATCACGTTTAGCACCAGTTTTCTCATAAGCCGTGAAAACAGAGTTGAAAGCCCCCAGTGCCTCTACCTGGTATGTGTTCAAACGCCTGTCTGATTGCCTTGTCATCACTTTAATGTTTGTGGGAGAGGTTGAATTTAGTCGAAGAGCAAATGTCGGATCCCCACTTTCTGCTATGACTGCATACAAAGTCAGTTTTGTACACTTCCAAAGATTGCTAGCAATACGGTTCCGAATCTCGGGTACTTGTAGGAAATTGTCTGTACCACTTTTGCGGGCAGACCCCCTGGCAGTGGAGCCACTTACAACTCCCCCACTCTCACTTGTCCCACTTCTACCGCGTCCCATGCGAGCCATTGTGTGGGGGTCTCCTTGAATGGAATGCCGATCCACAAAGTCTTCCAAGAAAGATTGTGGAAAAGTGTGGGATGCACCACCATCTGTGCTTTCAGGGGCGGGAGATGTGCTGCTCATTCTCTTGGTTGTCTACAGTGAGTCAATATACTTTGCCAATAATGTGAAAAGACGGGGAAATGTACTCGTACGGATCGCGGTACCCATTTATAGCACTAACGCAGTAGTCTCACCACCCATAATCTCAGAATCGCCCATTGAATTGACGAACAGTGGATGTCAGCACCGCATTCATAACGTCACACAATGGATCAGTCGCTCCACCATCCTCCTTCTGGCCCCTTCGACCACGGGCTTTGCCGCCAAGGAAAATCTCAAAACCATCTCGCCTGCGTCACCGCCTTCGGTCATTTCTGAATGGATCGTCTCTCTCTTCCCACGGGATATAGTCTCCAAACACCATATAGTCGACGTTGCGTACAGTCGGCGCCGTCATGGCAGTTCTCCCATGACATCATCATTTAGCGCGAGGACTAGTGGGCGGTGTATCAAGGAGAGAGCGAGATATGATGTCGAAAAGTGCCAAATCCGAGGGCAGGTGACCGGTGGGGGCGACGGAATGTAGAGACAACATTGACGGCATTCAAATGGACGTAGGAAAATAGCATTTGGATTGCGGAAAAGCTGAGCCGAGTGACGTGCAAGCACTTTGCCCAACGATGGATCAAAGAGACTGGGGGAGAAGGAGATGGGAGAAACAATATCCAGGTCGTGAGTGTTCCGACAAATTTTCCCGTTAGATACTGGGGTCGTCAACCAGGGATATGTCTGTAGAGACCTACGGCCTACGGGGCGTACTCTGACACCTGCTGTGTGATGCGATAGTTCATGGTATAGGATGGCCCGGAAAACTGAAAGGCAGATCAAAGATGTTCGAGTGTTCGCATCGTGTCCTACGCTATCACTATCCGCCCCAGCATCCGTCCTTCTTCTCAAGTGCTGATCTCCCCGATTGGAGCCGAGTACTATCTCCTCCCGGCGGAGTGTAGAACAGAAAGAGAGATATGACATGTAGGGAGTCGTGGTGAGATACTCAAGTCTTCGACATGTTCTCTTTTGATGACACCAGACTGGCCAAGATGACGAATTTCCTCAAGACATCCTGTCGTCTTACTTGTTTCTTCACCGCACACCGATCGGTCCATACTCAGACGACTTGAGTTCTTGCTCCATATCGACGGAGAAGAGAGTGTGATGGAGAAAGTGTGAGGATGAGAGACTGGGGATTGGAGGACAGGCGTAAAAACTGGGACGCAATCGTATGAGATCAACCCAGGAAGGATAGAGGGAATGGTGGACGACTGGTGAGGCATCTCAATAGTGGGTCCCAAAATCTCCTTCTACTCAAAAGCTTGTGATGATGCTGCTCACGTATAGGTGACCAATGACTATCCCACACGATCCTACTATAACATCATATACGGTGATTTGTGGATATTCCGGAGGATCATTTCCTCAAGTGTCAACCCTTTCATCGCACTTGCCTGGTCTCTTCTCTGTTGTCCCCACAATTTGACGGCACACGTGTTGCGCGAGCGTGGAGGTGGAGGATCTGGCACAGGTGGCAATTTGAGGTAGGGGAGATGGTGCACACGTCCAGGAGCAAATTCTGGTATCGGGATTGACGAGGTCACACAGTGAGTACTGTCGTCTGACATGTATAGCCCCCTCCGTCTCATTCAGCGGATTCATCACCTGCATCACCCACTAAATCCATTCATACCTTTGCATACATCGGAGATCAGAGTACATGCCATCTGTTCCCAAATGATACGAAGGTTTCACAAGACATTTTCGACATAGTTTTTCCCCTTTTTCCCCTTTCTCTTCCCCTACCTTCGACTCGCGTGTAGACTATGTCATCCAGCAGCATTCCCCATTCCCCTGTTGTCTATGTCTAGGAGACTCGGCCTTTCATGTCTGATATGACAACAGGACGTCCCCTGACCCTTCGAGTTGAATCACCGTCATGAAGCGGACTCGCTTCATTTCCCCCTTCGGCCTTTTTTAACGACACTCTTCTCTGTGTACCTCTTGTTGACCGCCCTACATGCCGTTCTTTCAGATTACATCAAGTACGAGAAGACCGAGGATCGCCAGGTCCCAAGTCATACAAGCAAAGCGGAGCGCTTGGGGTAGCCCAGTGAGAAGAAGTTATTCTAGAATGCTTCACACCAAGACGGAATCTAGGTATGTTTGCTGATGATTAGTTGATAATACAGAGGGGACAAAGGGCGTGCATTGATTCTACATGTCTCTATACTTATCACATTCCACTCACATGCAGTAGACCAGAGACGATCAAATAAAGTTCAGAGGATAAGTTGAATGGAGAAATATTTGATGGAAGGGGTAATTATTTAGGGGGGGTTTGGCGGTCCTATTGGCTAACACTATGTGTGTTCACTTGACCACATACTTCACACATCGAAAACCCTTGTATTTGCCACGAGCTGACTTACGGATTCAGGTAAACTTGCCATACACTCTTACTTCTCTCCCCCCTTCCCCAGTTCCAAACAGTGTTTCTGTCTCTTTTGAGGACACCATGGTCATCATCCACCTTGTTCGCACTTCATATGCTGCATGACTATATATATATCTATGTGTATTCAATGATCCCTGGAAATACATTTGTCAATGCCGGTCGAACTCTGTCTGATTGCACCCACTTCACTCTTTCGTCTCACCCTTTCTTCCAGACGCTGCTAGCGGGCTCTCTCACTTATTGATAGCCCCATTGAGAGACCATCGAACAAAGGCGAATTTGGAAGGAAGACAACTACGTTCTTGGCTGGTGTTATATCCTCGAGACGTCCGCTTCCTTGTAAGTTCATGGGAGTTGGAAACACGATCAACCCGACTACGACCACAAACTGGGACACGCGAAATTAGTGAGAGACATCTAAGATTCCGAACACACAATGCCGGAGAAGCAGGGTGTGGTATCCCTTAAATGTCCCATCTTCCCACGTTGACCAGCGTGGTAAATTCTACGGCCTCCAGGAAGGAAAAGCAAGCACAGGAATTATGACCGTTTAGGTATGTGAATCGGTCGCGGGTCGCGTCCCCATGGCTCAAATGTGGTGCGGACACTCCGTTCATCGTCTACAAACACCGTCTGGCAAATTCTGCCAGGGAATGTCTACCAATGACTATCAATTCGCCACTTGAACTGCAGATTTCTCAGTGCCCCTGACTTTTGTCTCAACCATCATACATTCGTCAGAGATGAACATTTTGCGTCAAGACAGTAACATGTGTCCAGATCAACCTTCCAGCCTGGAAATCATGGGTCACCGCAACCCCCTGGTGATGGATCCTCCGGGGTATGTCTCTCATTTTACCAGCAACCTGTGTACAACAAGTGGTGACACTGTTTTGAATGACTCAGCAAAGAGATCAGTGGATTATAAAACAGCTGCAGACTTGCAGGAAGTGATTAAGACTAGCCTTGCCAGGTTTGACCTCTTCCGCCTGAAAATACATGAGCCTCTGAAAGGTGACACATGTGCTTGGTCAGCATTGAGAAGAACGGCTTTGGTCAGCTGGACAGGTTGCCTGTGATAGATGAAGATATATGGTATCAGGATCTACCCAAATATACTCTCACTGCACTTGAGGCGCTCAATACACTCTCAGTAGCTCCAGAGGCTCTGCAGTCCAATGATTCAAGGTGGACCAGACATCTACTCGAAGCTGTCACTGTTATGGTGATGATCATGACACCCACTGCCAAGGAGAAGAGTCTCACACATATTGTTTTGGGAGTAATGTACCATTTGGAACAGTTGAAATTCGCTCGTGCTGACAAACTGGGACCACCTACACCGGCGATGAGAACACTAGCTGATGAGCTAGTGAAACATCCCCGTAGCAAGCAAGCCGGACAGCGAGGTGAACATTTCTCCTCTTGTCCAACATGCATGAACCATCCATTCCCATAGGAGAGGGGAGTATGGACGGCGGATACGAGTAGATGGAGAAATGATGCACCATGAGACTTTGGGAGCTCTTCTGTTGCACCCTCCTTGTCGCATGTCTGATCAGGTGTTACACCAGTCAATATGGACTTATTCCTCCAAAGACTCTTGAACAGTTTGCGCGGAGGGACGTACATTAGTTGAGACAACCCGAGCGGGGCTTCTTGAATCCTACCTGAACACTGCTTTCTCTAACATTTGAAACTCCGGTTGAAAATCTCCTTCAGCCTTCCCACCCTATACATCCCCACTGATTCCAATTGACTTTCCAAGTAATCACCCACATCTCCCCCACATTTAACTCTCTTTCTTGACCACCCGGACGTAAATAAATCAGTGATCAAACCAGCATGCCTGTCACTGAGATAGATTCCAAGATCATCCCCCTTCCCAATATCAAATTGCCGCCACCTACATTGCGTTCACCTACGTTCAAACTTCCCTCTAATGACAAACTGCTCAGCATCACGTTCAGCCAAGTTGATGGACAGCCCGAAGAATTGGATTTTACTGACATTCCTTCCATTACCCCTGGGTTCCCAGCTACACCGTGTCTGCCAGTGTATAATCGGTTGTTACCTCCGCATTTCAGAAGTCAGGATCTATTCAACGCTGTCTGCACATTTCAAGATATCCTGCCAAATGTTCTCTCCCACAAGAATCGATTTGTGATCCTCTCAGGGAGCTTTGCCAGATTTCTCTGTTTGACCGCTGATGAGACCAAGACTACACCGCTCATCCCCTCTACCTCAAAGCTGAGGTTGTCACTAGGACATGAAACTTCTCGGTATGCCTGGGCCCTGGACTCAGTCTACAAGACTGGACGCCTGAATGGGTTGGGAGAAGAGACGCACGGTATCGCTGGTCTCATGGCCTCTTTATGGCAAGCTGCATGGGAGTTGGATGTTGATCTTCCTCTGGAAGAGGTTGCTCCGGTTTGTGTTGGAACATTGCTCCGTTCGGACCCCGGATTGCAGCTTCTGCGGCCGCGGGTGACATCACTAGATGAGGCACGGCTCGCAGAGTCAAGGGAAACACTGGGGGAGATGTGTCAGGATTATGGGTACCTATAGACGGGTTCCTCAAGAGTCGTACGCAGAAGTCGTACTCCACCTACCCGTTCCCGTCCCCGTCTCACTAATCCCGCTACGGCGTCCTCCGTTCTCCTGTCCTACCTAATCGCCACTTCTTTACCATGCTATACGTTTTCTTCATCTCCGTGTCCCTCATCTATCTCCGTCTTCCTTCGCTCTTACACCCCATATCACTTTCCACATTTACTCCGTAGATTCGGTATCACTCCGCTCACTTTTTAGTATATAGAAACACCCCTTTTTCGTAGATGTCTTGTCGAATGTATTTTCTCGTCACTTAGCAAATCTTTTGCCACTTGATCTCATCGACTTATAGTCTCTTCGATCCACTACATCACTTAACTATAAACTACATCACTAGGTTTGTTCCCTACGAGGCCCTATAGCCATAGCTCATAGACGCAGACTATTTTCAACGTCTGGTCCTGACATAAAATACATTCGACCTTACTTGTACCAAGCAAGCCTAGGTGATTCTTCGATCACCACAGTACCGTTCTCAACAATGTCCCAACTAACCTCTCCAACTCTTGAAGGTTCTGTTTTAGAGGAAACGCGCGCAGAAAGACACGATCGCCGAAACCTACAAGCAGAACTCCAAGAAATGAGACAGCTATATCAAGAACAGATCGCAGAATTACAATCTGAACTCGAAGCTCTTCGAACCGCTTCTGCAGTAGTCAACACAGAAGGCGGAAGGAACATTGAAGAAAATGATAACACTATTAGGGAACCTACAGCGCACAGGTCACCCCCTAATAGGACTCAAAATATTTCGGTAGAAATAACTCGTAATATGGAAGACACCCATCCGAAATCGGTCAATATCCCTTCGGACCCAGAGGAATTCCATTCTATAAACGGTAACCCGCCAATCGATCAATACCAGACCATTCCACTTGCGACAACCCCTGTCCGAGCTCCTTCGCATTTGCGAACACCCTTCGACAATGTTCCATTTTCGACCACTCACCCCGAACGTTTCCGGGGAGGCACATTCGACACCCACGATGTCAACCCGCGTGTCTCGCAGGACATGTTGGCTGCCGACGTACACAAATTAGATGTCAAACCACCCGAAACGTTTGACGGCCAAGGGCCGAAGGTAGACGCATATGTAGCTCAAGTAAAACTTTATCTGGCTATTAGGGGAGGAACTATGAGTGATAGGTTTAAGGTATTATGGGCCGCCGGTTACCTAAGAGGTAACACAGGGACGTGGTGGCAGGCCTACTTCATCAAAAAGGAATCCGAACAGCCCTCTTGGTGTCTTCAACTGGAGGAATTCCTAGAACAGATTAGACGCATGTTTGGAGATCCTGATCGTCATCGCTACGCCGTTCAACGTCTAAAAGGACTTCGTCAAGACAAATCGGTATCCGATTATTATTCGTCTTTCTTGTCGATTTCCGCGGACATAGACTGGGACGACCGGGCGCTAAAGGATGCTTTCGAATCAGGCTTGTCGCGAGAGATACGCATAGCTCTCGCGAACCGCGAACACCAACCCAAAACCCTTCGGGACCTTGCCGAAGCTGCTATTAGCCTTTACGTACACCTCGACGGGGTAAAGGTATCGTCAAACGGTAATAACAGTTCTGGAGGAGGGTATCATCAGAATAAGGACAACACAAAATACAATTCGAATAACAATAAAGGTAATTCGGATAGTACTTTCCAGAAATCTAAGTCAGGTCAGCAGAACACGACCAACGAGAATAAGGAAAGAAAACCACAAAACCCCAAAGCGAAAAGCGACAATGAGAGAAAGTCTTTGACTTTCAAGGAAAAGAAACATAGGAGGGATAATGGTCTGTGTCTGTACTGTGGAAGTCCAGATCACATGGTAATCAACTGCCCAGAAGCGAAGAAGCGTCCCACGCCAGCGACTGGGGCAAACCGGATCGGACTAAAAAGTCTAACAATCGAAGGCCCCAATAACAATCAGGACAAGGACACGACGGAGACCAATCAGAGTTCACAAGAAGCGACGACCCACCGAGTCAGTTTCAACTCTATGATGATGGAACCGGTTCTACCCTTACCCAGTTCCGTTATGGGGTCTCCAGTATCCAAAGACCCACACAAGCTTATCACTATCCCTGTTGTCGTACTCAGCAATAAACAAGTCCCAACCCAAGCCATGGTAGATAGTGGTGCTACAGTGGACTTCGTAGACGAAGGATTCTTGGCCGAATTCGGATTCAAACCTATTAAAAAAGCTATACCAGAACAACTCCGATTACCAGACGGCACTACTCGCCTTCTGACGAAGGAGATACATTTTCGGGTACTACTAGGCAAAGGTTTCAAACCCTATGAGGCTACCTTCATGGTCACAAAGATCCACCCGGCACCAATCGTACTAGGCATGACTTTCTTGAACAAAATGAATCCGATTATCGATTGGGCTTCCCGAATTTTGCTACCTCGGCCGTCCACCTTGGATAACCACATTCAGCAATTGAATATCATCAGCCCCGAATCGTTTAATCAACATAACGATCCGGAAGATGTAAAAGGTGCGCTATACGCAAGGGCAGTACCAGAGATCAGCACAAGCCCTAAAGATATTGTACCACCCGAATACTGGGAGTTTCTTGACGTATTCTCAAAAGGGGATGCCGATAAACTTCCTGAACATAGACCATTCGATCATCGTATTCCCCTTATTGAAGGGAAAACACCCACTTTCGGACCCATTTATTCCCTGTCCGCAATTGAACAAGACGCCCTCCGGAAATATCTAGAAGAAAACCTTTCCAAAGGTTTTATTACGCCATCCGAGAGCCCCGCAGGAGCTCCAATACTGTTTGTCAAAGAGAAAGACGGGAGCCTGCGTTTGTGTGTCGACTACCGTCGACTAAATGAGATAACAGTAAAGAACCGTCATCCATTGCCCCTAATCGGCGACCTTTTGGACCAATTGAAGAATGCAAAGATCTACTCCAAGATCGATCTTCGGGGAGCCTATAATCTATTGCGGATAGCAGAAGGGGATGAATGGAAAACGGCATTTAGAACGCGGTATGGCCTATTCGAATATAGGGTTATGCCGTTTGGACTCACGAATGCGCCAGCCTCTTTCCAACACTTAATGAACCATACGTTTCGCGACATGCTAGATCGCTCGGTGATCATCTACTTAGATGATATCTTAATCTACTCTCCGGATGTCGAGACTCACATCAAGGACGTTACAAAAGTGCTTGAACGACTCCGTCAACACAAGCTCTATGCTAAACATGACAAATGCGAATTTCATGTTGACAGTGTTGAATTTCTTGGGTATGTTATCAAACCGGGAGGAGTGGAAATGGATCCCAAGAAAGAGGTTACAGTGGCGGAATGGCCAACTCCCAAATCGGTCAAGGACGTCCAATCATTTCTAGGTTTTGTCAATTTCTACAGGCGCTTTATCGGAAACTTCGCACATATTGCCAAGCCTCTACATGACCTTACACGAAAGGGGATAGTATTCTCCTGGGATGAACCATGCGAAGCAGCTTTCCGAGAACTTAAAAAGAAAGTTGGGTCAGGGCCCGTTTTACGTCATTTTGACCCCAATTTGCCCTGCGTAGTGGAGACCGACGCTTCCGACTACGCACTTGGAGCAATTCTTTCACAAAGGGAGAATGACGTACTTCGACCTGTCGCTTTTGCCTCAAGGAGCATGATTCCAGCAGAACTTAACTACCCGGTTTCAGAAAAGGAACTCTTAGCAATTGTGTATGCCTTTAAAGAATGGCGACAATACCTAGAAGGAACTCAAATACCTGTCATAGTTTACACAGACCATCAAAGCTTACAGGTTTTCTTAACCACCAAACAACTTACTCGAAGACAAGCAAGGTGGTATGAATTCCTCTCAGAGTTTAACTTCACTATCCATTACAGACCCGGAAAGCAGTCTACCAAACCAGACGCTTTGTCCCGCCGGGCGGACTACAGACCGTCGGATAGTAAACAGTCCTCATTGTCTTCCGAACTCAACCCCTTCAATAACCAACAACTCCTCTCCAGTGAGCAATTATTATCAGCCATGGACCGGGAACCGAAGAAGACTATTCGCGTTGATGAGGAAGAGGATCGGGAAGAGATATTGAAGAAAGAGCATGGCTCTAAGCATGCCGGACACACAGGTTGGAGGCCGACATACAAGCGAATCATTCGCTACTGGTGGTGGCCGGGGATGAAGGAGGACATTCGGAAATATTGTCAGGAATGCGAAGTGTGTCAACGTACAAAAGCAAGACGACAAGCCCCCGCCGGTTTACTCGTTCCACTCGACGTTCCCGGAGCCCCCTGGTCGGAAATCACTTGCGACTTTATCGGCCCCCTCCCACGCTCAAAGAATTTCAACGCCATATTGGTGGTAGTAGACCGTCTAACAAAGATGGCAGTCTTCATACCTACAGTTACCACACTATCGGCAGAAGATTTCGCAGAACTATTTATTGAAAAGATCTATACCAGATTCGGGATCCCTGACTCGATTGTCTTGGACCGCGGTAGCATATTTGTGTCCAGGTTTTGTAAAACCTTAACTACATTATTGGGAACAGATTTGAGGTATTCAACCGCCTATCACCCCCAAACCGACGGCCAAACAGAGAGAATCAATCAATGGCTTGCACAATACCTTCGCGTATACGTCAATACGGAACAAGACAATTGGAGTTCGCTTTTACATTCTGCAGAACTCTGCTACAACACGAACTACCATAGCTCAATCCAGATGTCCCCTCTTTCTGCTTACTCAGGGAGGGAATACCGAACCGACATGATGCAGCCAATTTTCGACAAGGCCACCGACTTACCCTCTCCACCAGCGATCGCACGTGTTAGTGCCCTAGGAAGATTACAGGAAAGGCTCAAAGAAAATCTTCGGAAAGCTCAGAAATCATATAAACACCAGTACGACAAAGGGAGAAGGATAGCTAGTTTTGAGAAGGGGGAGAAGGTTTGGATAGACAGCAGGAACCTCAGAACCTTGAGGCCCATGAAGAAATTGGATAACAAATACATCGGTCCCTTCAAGGTTCTAAAGAAAATCAACGACAATGCTTATAAAATTGATTTACCCCCACATATGATCGCGAATGGTATCCATTCGGTTTTCAATGTGAAGCTATTATCAAAAGTCCATGGGGAAATTCAGAATCCACAACCAGCAATGGTCGCATTACGAGAAGAACCCCAGGATTCTGAGAAGGACACTTACGAAATCGATAAGGTCCTTGCAAAAAGAACAATTAGAGTCTCCGGAAAAGGAAAGAAGGAGGTTCAATTGAAAATCAAATGGGTTGGCTACCCAGTAGAAGAAGCTACTTGGCAACCCATGGATTCGATTAGTGATAATCCCAAAGTCAGGGAATACTTGAAGCTTTGGGAATGCGGAGAGCCGTTGCCGATGATGTGAACGAGGATTTTGTTCCCATTCTTCCGGCAAAGAGACAAAGAAAACCGACCGAACGGTCGCAGTTTTCGGAAACCTATTAGGTTTCCGGAAACACCTAGAATCAAACATACTTCGACAAGACAAGAAAAGGGATCACATGTTTCACAAAATCTTTTAGATTCATTATACACACACCCCGCCAATCCAACAGACTATTCGGGGGACTCCCATTGTACTAGCCCATCGTCATCTGTGTGGGGAGAATCCTCACGGGCCTTTCCCTTTCTTGTCTTGGCCTTCTTTGCCCTGGGAGTAGACAAAGTCCCTGCGGGCAAGGGGGAAACGGTTCTCTTGGCGGTCGGTCGGGGAGGCTCAAGTTGCCACGATCCGACGGCGATATCGTCATCTAGATAATACGACGACCACTCTCCGAAAGCACGACCGGGAACTCGTTTATCTTCACTCTGGATTTTTGCTCCGTCAACGGCCTACTTTGTTAGCGGAAAGCCCATCCCGGAAATATAATAGCCTACTAGAGCTACTTTTTCCACCATACCATACGCAATATCCACATGTTCAAAATTGCGATTCGCCGGCTGATGTAGATGATGCCCTGCTTCGGCCAAATGGGCCAAAGCCGAATCGAGAGGGGGAAAGAGAGCAGAGAATTGCGCCATCGAGAGTTTCAGCTGGGACCGAGGTCCAACGCGGGAGTCCACACATAGATTACAGGTGCCCCTATCAATGATGCACCAAAAGCAACTTTCCGCTCAGCGACTACCCCTCACCGAGAATGTGTAATGGACTTACTGGCCGGCGATCCTCACTTTACGAGAACCCGAGAACCGTACAATCGGGACTAGGCAGTGCCACTTGTTCATTTTCGAGGACCACCTACGCTTTCGCTCCTTCAGCATGTCCGAACAATTCGAGCATGGTTTAGCCAATCTACCGATGATTTCGCCTTTTGTTTTCAACAGGTCTATAATCGGTTTGACTTTCTCCTTGGTTGACGCGGCTTTCAAATTGGACCACGCTTCGAGGTACTTTAGAAACCCCTACCCCATTTAGCGTTTTGGAAAGGGGCTTGAGAAGAAGCTTACCTGGGCGGTTGGACTTTCTGTGGTAATTGGAACGATTTCGACATCGTTATACGCGTTCTGATGACCCCCTTCTTTCGGAACAATAACCTCGCCATCCTCAATGTAAGGAGCCCCAACGGAATCCGAAAGCCCCCTCCCCGCAGCTCGCGCCAATGGAGTTCGGTAGGCGACCTTTGACCCCGAAATTGGATCAGCCTCCGCGGGATGTCGCACGGGCACGCCGGCAAACGGGGTCCTGGCATCGGGATTGTTCTCACCCCGCAGAGGACTGCGATCAGGAGCATTCTCATTCTCGGAAGCCCCTTGTCGTAAATCATTTGGCCCCAAAACCTACCACCGAAAAGAATATCGTCAGCCATGAAATATCGCTCTTAGGAAAGTTCTCACAGGAGCACGAGGAGGAAACAGGGGACGACGATCGTCACTGCCGGTGTCAGACATGGTAAATCACGAGATAAAGAGTCTAGATGAGGTTCGCAGCAAAAATTCAAGGATGTTAGCAAAAGAAAGTGATGAGGTAAAAGGAAGAAGAAGAGAAGAGGATACTGGAAAGTGGATCTCGAGATCAGACAGTGTGATATTGAATTACACGTCATAATCTAGGGCGTTGGCTCAATCACAACATGCGCCCTCACTACCATCATTACTGTCCTCACTACCATCATCTCCGATAAAAAGTGCCACATGCCACTTTCGATTACATGCCACTTTCGATTTAGTAGAATTTTGTTTTTCTACAAGACTAGACGACGTTGAGATGACGTCTACCGAAGGGGGAGAGTAATGTCAGGATTACGGGTACCTATAGACGGGTTCCTCAAGAGTCGTACGCAGAAGTCGTACACCACCTACCCGTTCCCGTCCCCGTCTCACTAATCCCGCTATGGCGTCCTCCGTTCTCCTGCCTACCTAATCGTTACTTCTTTACCATGCTATACGTTTTCTTCATCTCCGTGTCCCTCTGTCACAATCGTCGTTTCTTCTCCTCTTCTGACCGACGGTCGACAAACCTCGGCTAACTACGTCGCAGTGGGGCGTCGATGTCTCACTAGGACAGGGTACTCGTAGGGGAACTACGGCTAACTATGCCGTAGTAATAGGTCGAGTGGTAAGTGATAAGGTGATCGTCGAATAACTGCGGCTAACCTCGCCGTAGTACGTCGAACTGCTCGGTGGTAGCTCTCCTTAACTCGGTGGTTGTAGCTACTGAATATATCGCTCGCTACTGACAACAATCAAGGATCGCTGAAGAAGTTCAGCGACCTGTAACCTATCTATACTACTCCTCACTTCTCATAGAACGTCCCTCAACTCCTGCACTGCCTCACGCTCAGCCCTCTTCGCTCAACCTCGCCGTACCTCGCCATATCCCCGAGATCCTACTCTACTCACTTCGACTAACTTCGCCTAACTTCCCCTGCTCTGCTACCCCTCGGTTCCCTTCCCCTAACTTCGCCGTAGTTCTCCGCTAGGCGGGGTTGTCGTGACAAATAATACCCTCTTGGTTCTCGTAACTTCGCCGTAGTCCGTCTCAGTGGTTCGAGTGGAGGTTGGTGATGAGGAAAGGAGGGTCGGTGATGGCGGTTGTCAGGGATGTTACGACGTAGTTCGTGACACCCTCATCTATCTCCGTCTTCCTTCGCTCTTACACCGCATATCGCTTTCCACATTTACTCCGTAGATTCGGTATCACTCCGCTCCCTTTTTAGTATATAGAAACACCCCTTTTTCGTAGATGTCTTGTCGAATGTATTTTCTCGTCACTTAGCAAATCTTTTGCCACTTGATCTCATCGACTTATAGTCTCTTCGATCCACTACATCACTTGACTATAAACTACATCACTAGGTTTGTTCCCTACGAGGCCCTATAGCCATAGCTCATAGACGCAGACTATTTTCAACGTCTGGTCCTGACAAGATGATAGGGTTGTGGTCGCGGATGGCTTGCCAGTCGGTAGAGGTAGGTGAGGAGCCGGAAGGTGAAGGGATTGGGGAAGAACACAGTATGTCCACATAGGTTGTGATGGGAGTAGATTGCATCTAGTAACACATTGCAGGTAATATGTATACGATGAGATGGTTTACGAGTACCATAGCCGAGGGTCCGGTGAGACGCACGGAACGGAGTGTATGCGTTGAGGTACGGTGTTACGTAATGATGATCATCGAAGCACGTCATCTTTCCAGATAGATTCCATTTCCCGACTTTTTTTTTCTTCTCAAACTTCTACGATATCTTTTGTTTTTTTCTTGTTTTTACACTCGGTACATATAACAGCAACTTCTCGTCACTGTACCCACACCCACTCACCCACCCACACCCACACGATCATGGCGTCGAGGTCTATACCGTCCCTCGTCAGACACGCATCCACCTCGGCCGTGACAAAGCCTAAAGTGTTGGTCATCGGTGGAGGTATGTCCCGTCTCCCCACGGTAAGTTGTACTGCCTTCGCTGACACCCCATGCAGGTACTGGTGGTCTGTCTGTAGCGAATCAGAGCTTCAAAGCGGAAGGGCAAAGTCTGTCACCTGGCGATGTGACCATCGTGGATGTGAGTCTCTTCTCAAGTACAATCGGCCATCAACAGCAGCCTATGCTGACGCCCAGAGTAACAAATATCACGACTATCAACCTGGCTGGACAGTCGTCGGTTCTGGCTTGGCTCAGAAAACATCATTCCGTCGATCTCTCTCCGCTCTCCTCCCGGCTCATATCGGTCACATCGATCAACAAGCGACGGCATTCGAGCCGACTGCTAATCGAGTCGTCTTGGCAGATGGGAGTAAAGTGGAGTATGATTATCTCGTCGTCGCTGCTGGTCTGGCCATCAGTGAGTGCATCTCCTCCCGTGGACCATTTGAACCTGTTTGCTCACCTGAAGATTACGATAAGATCAAGAACCTCACCGAAGCTCTTAAGGACCCTCTCACCAGCAAAATCAGCACTATATATTCATACGAAACGGTGGACAAGACTTGGGAGTTGATCAAATCGTTTGACGGGAAAGGAGAAGCTGTATTCACACAACCTTTTGGACCTGTGAAATGTGCCGGTGGTGAGTTCACAGGTTTCCTTCCTTGTGTCATCACTTCCACCCTTTGCAACCGACTGTATGGGTCCACATTCAGACCCCAACAATATACTAGGAAAGACAGCTCATTCCAGCTCCTCAAAAAATCGCCTACATGGCAGACGCTTATTGGAAAACGACCCCCTCAGTCCCACATTCCAGATTCATAACCGGTATGCCTACCATGTTTGCCGTCCCCCACTATTCCAAAATCCTCGATCGATTGAGGCAAGAGAAAGGCATCGCAGCAGAATTCAACACAAACCTCGTTGAAGTCCGACCGGAAAGTAAAACCGCAGTTTTCGAAATCTTGGCAGGGGAGAAAAAGGGTGAAAAGGTGGAGAAGGAATTCGGTATGCTTCATGTCGTCCCTCCGATGGGACCGTTGGGATGGATAAAGAAAAGTCCATTGGCCGATTCGGTTGGTTGGGTTGATGTGGATCAAGGGAGTTTGCAACATAAGAAGTATCCCAACGTGTTTTCGTTAGGAGACGCTAGTTCTTTACCTACTTCCAAGGTGGGTGTTGTTTTATTGGAAACTTTTTTCCTCATCTCGCCATATCTTTGAATCTTCTTTCTTCTCTGATCACATCTTGAGTTCTCTTGGAAGCTACCTCGTCCGTCTGTTGCCTTACAAACAATGTTGGATGGACAGGTGCACCATCGTGCCCATGATATCTCAGTTACGTGGGTTCTATATCAAGACGAGCTTTGCCTCGCTGGAGCGGTTCATGACGGTCGGCCCTTTTGAGTATGAGCAACTGCTAAACTTGCAGACCGCAGCAGCCATCACGGCCCAAGCTCCCGTCCTCACACACAACCTCGTAACACTGATGAAAACCGGTCAAGTTGGTAAGGCTATATACGATGGGTACACCTCTTGTCCATTATTCATATCCCGTGGAGAATTATTATTGGCAGAGTTCAAATATGGTTTAGAGAGGAAAGAGACTTTTGGAAGGTTTATCGATCAGAGTGTTCCTAATCGGTAAGTTCTTCCATATTTTCATCCTTCTCACCTTTTCACCTTTTCACCTTTTAACACCTTTGTCCTATCATGTCTCTTGCATCCCCTCATTCAGTTTATCTACGTTACAAGTGTTAACCCCCAGCGCGTTTTATCACCTCACAAAAGATATAATCCCACATTTCTATTTTTCCCGAATGACAAAAGGAGAATGGTATGGTCCTAGAGGATTGTTTCCCCCTCAGTTCTCATAATCTTTTGTGTTTATTTCCCACGTTATCATTTAGAAAAAATACAAACATCTTGATATTACAAAATCGACACTTCCTATCCGATCCAAATCTATAGAATATTCAAAGATTGTACTTTGTCTTTCTGTCATTTTTAACTTGTCACCTGTCACTTGTCACTTGTCTGTCACCTGTCAGTGTCACCTCTGTAGTGTCAGAAATCACTTCTTGCTATGCATGTCTTTTCTTTGACAAATATGATACATGATCATTTCTATACATTTCCAACTATGGTCTGATGTCGTCTAAGAAGTACCTTTACGAACATTACGAACAGGTGGAGTACCCGATCTACTCTTCTCCCCTGGGTTAGACCAAGAAGTAGGTGATAAAGGTGGGAAATCCCCATCTACCATCGCACCCTGCCCTCTCTCCTGTCCGTGCCCTTTATGATGTGTTGAGTTTTGTACTTCATTGTGTGTTTGATGGTGGGACACATTCGGACCGTATACCTTCGCCGTACGATCGTGCACATTCCCCTGTGATCGATCCATATGAGCTCCATGAGAAGTGGTCAGACTCGATTGACTGGATTGAGAAAGATGAGAATGACTGGGTAAAATGGGAGAATGTCCTTTCATCTGGGTGGGTTTCACCATCGGAGTAGTGCTAGCAGTTCTGGTGGATATGGGTGATGATTTGGAAATGGTTGGGGAAGATGTGATTCCCACGAGTGAAGAAGTAGGACTGAGAACTGCTCTAGTGACTATGCTGGCTAGACTGGGTGGTACTGGACCGGGAACGTTTTGAGTGTTTGAGAGTGAAAGAGAAGTGTGAGAAGGATAAGAGGGGAGTGACAGCGATCCATGAGCTGCGTGAGGAGACGGTGTCGAATGAGAATGATGAGGATGTGATGATAGAGGTGGGAAATTAGGTGTGGATAGGATTGTAGGTGAAGATTTCTGACTGTTGACCAGCTGTTGTTGTTGTTGTTGCTGCTGTTGCTGCTGTTCAACCACAGAAGGAGGAGGTCGGAAGGTCGGTTGAGGAGTAGGATGTACAACGTCTTTTTTCAACAAATTCGAAGAACTTCCACTAGGAAGATATATACGATGTTGAAGTTGTAATGGCATCAAAGTGGTATGATGTTGTTGTTCGTAATTCGTCCCAGGTTGAAAGGGAGGGGCAGTGACATTCACTCCTGTACCCGGTGTTGTCCTACCGTGTGTATGAGTTGAAGAAGTGAGTGAGTTGGAAGTTGATGTGTTGGATGTTTGTCCTGGTGCGACGGATGTGGTTCTGAAAGAACCGATGGACGTCGGCGATGGTTGAGAGGGATAGATAGTGTTTGAAAAAGTAGGACTGAGTTGATTCGTTGGCGTTCCTCCTGAACCCACTCCCACTCCCACTCCCGGTCCAACGTTTGATCTTTGTATCGCAGCTGCACTGGTCGCAGATGCAGAGAGATGTCGAATGGGATGTATCACACCTCGAGGTTGAACATGTAAATTTGACATTGAAGAATGTGTTGTTAAACTTCGATTTGATTGAAGTGTATATTCAGCAGTAGGGACGTTTGTATACTCTTCCCATCTAGGCCAATAGGCTTGTATCCTCCTCTGTCGATCTTCTTCAATCTTACGTTCCACCTCTTCCCTTTGACGTTCAATCTCATCGGTTTTCTTCTCCAACTCTACACTTTCCAACTCTTTCTTCTCCTTTTTCGCTTTCAACTTTTCCACCCTCCCTACGACCTCTTGTAACCTTTTGTCCTCCTCGGCTCTGGCTTTTCGATCACTCTCTCTTACTGACTCTTCATGTATCCTCACAGTTTCCCATTGTTTTCTCACCTCGGCTAGATCAAGTTCCGCAGAAGAAAGTCTTTCCTTTAACTGCGTCATTCCACTTTCAACCATCTGAGATTCTTTCTCCGCAGTCTCAGCACCAGCCCATCCTTGTTTGACCTGTTCTTGTAGAGCCAAAACCTTTTGCTTCGAACGCATGTCCAATGCGGAAGCTTTTTCGATAGCACGACGAATGGTATCAACTTCCATCCTTAGAGCGGCATCGGCTCTTTGGTTAGCTCGACGAGCTTCTTTCAATGACACGTGGAGATGTTCTTTCTCAGCGTGAGCAGCCGCGAGAGCCTGACGGAGATGTGCCACTTGAGCGTCGACGGGGCTGAGGACAGGAATTGGGGTTGAGACTTCGGGTGGGGAAGGTGAATCGGTGGCCAAGAAATTGGGGATGGTATGCAGAGGTGCTGGAGTCGGTGTATGAGGCTGGGTGGATGGAGTGTTGAGTGAGTTGGACCTAGATCGAGTATTGGATCTTGACCGAAGGGAATTTGCTCTAGAACGGGAGTTAGATGTGAGATGTAGAGGGTTGGATAATGGTGAGGGAGGGATTACTACAGTGTTTGACACTGCTGTCAATGAGCGGTGTACTACTTCTTAGACATACTCCATGAACCAACCTACCTTGAGTATCCTCTGATTCCATCCCGACAACTCTCAACTCTATCTCATACTCTTTGCCAGGTGTCAAACCATAGACAACGACGATAGCTCTATCTTTATCTCTATCGTTTCCCTGTCGAATACCGGTACCCCTTCTTTTCCTTCTCTCCTCCCCTCCATCACCCGGTCGAGCACCACTGACCACAAACCTCGCTCTTCTAGGTCGACGACGATGTACACCACTGCCACCCAAACCTTCTTCCATCCCTTCCCCATGTTCATTCCTTTGACCCACCCATTCTCCTTCTTCCCACTCTTCCTCTTGCCCTTGATGTTCATCATGATCCTCTTCATCTTCCGAATCACCGACGTGAGCGACGATCCGACTCCAAGGTTGTCCGTTGACGGCTACCACGACACCATGTGACAACAAGTCTTTGAATGATTCTCCATGTAAGACATCTGTAGGCCATGATCCTGGCACAGGTTGGGGAAGATGATATGAGTCATCGTCGTCGTTCTCGACCGCGGTGTCTGGGTCTGACTCTCCGGGAAGGAGGGGGAAGGGTCGACGACGCCGTCGTTTCTTCTTACCCTGGGGGTTGACGGGAGGTGGAGGAGGAGGAGCGAGAGTGAGGGATAGTGTGAGTGCCAGAGGGGTGAGCTCTAGCAGTGATAGTGATAGTGGACGAGTGGACGGGGATATAGTATGCCATAGCATAATGCTAAGGTAGTGGTGGTAGTGGTTGTAGTAGAGTAGGCTACGATAGTGGGCGAGGTGGTGAACCACGTGAGTGCCACGCTGCGGGGTCCCACCCACCGTCACCCCCGTCTCGGAGTTTCTCGGTAATATACATATGAGTTGTGGTGGCAGTACAATCAACCCCCGTCAGTTATATAAGTAGTTAGTCACCCTTCTTCCCCATCATCACTTGTTCCCCAAACTGAACTTATTTCTCTCCCCCACCTCTTCCTCCCCAAACTTGCCCATCACGTCTTCCCTTGCCCATCACGTCTTCCCTTCCCCACCACCTCTTCCCTTCCCCATCATACTTTGTCTCCCGTCATGGCTCATCCGTCTTGTCAAGTTGCCTCCACTCCCTCTGACCGTTCTCGCGACCATCTCATTCTTACCCCCCCTGAAACCCCCCCCACGTCCAGCACTCGCACCTTTTCGTCCTTCCTACAATCTTACAGTCTTGACTTTGACAAGATTTGTGATAGACTGAACGATGGTGATGTTTTTTATGCTCTCATGCGCAATCCGGATCGCCCCGAGGAGTGGTACAATATCTCTTTCTGCACCGCTTTGATGGGTTGTTTTCGGCTTGCTCGCCATCTGGTTGGATTCGAGGACTGGTGGCTCCACACAAACGTCAATTTGGGTCGGTATGCGTCTAGGGGAGCAGTCTCCTACCAGGTCACTCCGCTTCAGGTCAACATTCGTACTCTCCGTTTTGCGTCGGGGGATCTCAAGGGTACGTCCACATCCACTGATATCATCTACTCCGTCACTTGTCACTGAGTTGCGCTGATGCACATCAGGTAGATCGACTGCCGGCTCTCAGAAGCCGAAAGGCGAGTCTTTGACTATCTCCCCTATGCAGACGCTGACTCCAAAGCCAAAACCGCAGCTGCCAGTCTCTGTGTTCCGGCCAAAGGAGACGATGAAGAGACCTTGAGCGGCCCTTCGTCTACCTCGAATGGCATTCTCAAGCCAGACTTCGTCCTGGGCGTGCGGGCGGACCAGAACATCGCAGCGGTAGCCATGACCGGCGAACACAAGACCGACCCCACTGACCGGGTGAGTGAAAGATAACGCTGTCATCGATTGCCACCAGAGACAGAAAGGGGCTGACGCTCAGCCGGTAGGTCTCATCAGGTCCGGCCTGGCACAGGCCCTGATTCAAGTCTTGAGCTCCTTCACTGCATTCGGGACGTACCTCGCATATTTCTCCATCAACATCTCTTTCGTTCGGGTTCTCGTCCTTGACGAACAGGTCATCGTCATGGAAGCGTCTTCTTGTGTCCGGTCGCATTTTCTGTCCTCTTCCCCGGAGGGAGCTTCCGGCCCTCACGATAACGTCCAACGGAGCGAGAGTTGTGTGGATGTTTCCGTCAGCAATATTCCCATTATCAGCACCGAGCAGCTCTTCTCCGCGCCCAACGATATCGTCAAGCGGATCGTCCCCCACCGCTTCTGTGCGGAGGAAGCGCCGTATGATATCAATCGGGAAGGTCTGTACGCCTTCTTCCGGATGTTCAGACTAGGAGCAGACATCCTTTTACAACATGATCTTTCATGTCCGCGCATCGATTTCGACGCTTCCTCGCGTGATCGGGTCCTGGTACGATTGTCCGGGGTGATGGGAGTACGTCCCCATTATACCGACTTGGCGCAGTTCTGGAACAAGAGGGGAGGCATCAAGCGGTACTTGACGGCTCATAGGGAGGCTCGCGCGGCAGATCAGGCCACGTCTGTAGAGGAGACATTGGCGACCATGATGCAAGCGGCAAATCTGGGCCCTCCTCGAGGCGCAGATCTCGGGTCTGGACCAGGTCGAGGCGAGAGTTCATCCAAGCCGTCCAACCCACACTGCGGTACTACGGGAGCAGAGTCATTGGCGTTGGAAGGGAAGGGACCAGCGGAGGAAGCGCCGACAGGGGCAGATGTAGGAGAGAGTCTGTCGGACAAAGTAATAGTGCCAGAGTTGTGGGACGGCCAAGCCATTTCTGAAGAGAGCGAGCTGAGCGCTTTGTCCGTTAGGCGTTTACTCGTTGTCTCGGGGAAGGATGAAGCCGTGCCAAGCTTGGGTGAGTTACGTTTGGCCCTCGGCCGCTTGTGAAATGCCGTTCGGTGTCGCTGACGGATGATGCAGGGCTACCGAATCCTCACGAAGAAACAGTGGATGCAGTCAGTTTGACTCCTACGCTTATCCCGTCTGGCACGCCGAGTGAGTGTCGGTCTCGTTACAATCTGGAGAGCCGCTGACTGGACAGAGACTCTCTCTTCCCTCTGGAGCACTGATACCGAAGCTTTATTCCAATCGTTGTACCGCGCCAACGTGACACTCGTCCTCGTCGACCCTTCTACCATGGACGAACTACTCGACGTAGCAAAACCTCGGGCAGTATCGTTGTCTGGCAAATGACCGAATCCTCACCCTAGTAAAAGTTGGTCGTGGGAGAGAATGCCAGGAGCATCTGGTATGAACGCGCCTCTCAGATGGTGATAATCAGTACCTTCAGTGACTGATCGGATGCAAACATGTTAGATAGTGATGATCAGTACTCAAATCACACGTCACGTAAGGACCCCGAAACTCTTGTAGACGCCTCTTCATAGCTTTAGATGCAACTCTCATCCCCAACAGATTAACAGTCGGAGTAGCATTCTCCTCTCACACATAGATACACTGAGAGTTCAGCAATCCACACTTGACATATACCTAGCAACACGGCCCCTGTAGGGTTCCCCCTTGGCCACGATTATCAACACATCGGAACCGCTGGATATTGGACGGAACCGTTAGATATTGGTCGGAACGCTGGAAACGTCAGAAACGCTGGAAAATCACGGAACGCTGGAATTCAGACATACACGGGTTTATCGAGACGACCGTGAGTAGAAAGTGGACGCTTGGAAGCCTCAACAACACACATCCCTTCGATAAAATCCTCCTCTGATCCACCCATCAATTATTCCGTCACATCCCTTCTGTCTCACTTCATCTATTCATCGTAACATACACATAAAGAGTCATCACGCATCCCATTCCTAGTCAACCCTCGCTAGGGCCATTTCTTGGGCACTTTCCGGCTGTGAGTCTCAACACCTTCGAGTCTCTACACCCTCAAGTGTCCATCAAAGCACAAGCCTCTTGCCACGTCATCACATTCCTTTACCGTACATCACTCATTGCTCCACGTCCTGTCTTTGACAGAGTAAATTTGGTAACACTCTTGACACTGACTGCAAAGCCTACCAGCTGCGTAGGTTCCGGGACATCTGCTCGACTCTCCATACCACATTCCTCTGCGCACAAGCACGTTTAAACACCTCTGCAGCGCCTCCATCCGCCAAAGCAAGTTTGAACACCTCTGCGGCAAGACATGTCTCGCACAAGCACGTTTAAAGAATCACCTCTGCAGCGACAAAACCCCTCTCGCACACGCACGTTCAAATAATCACCTCTGCAGCGACATTGCACGATGTCAAATAACGACGACCTCTCTGCTCTTTCCAAGTTGATCCCGACTTGAACAGGGACAGAAACCTTTGTTCGTTGGTGCCGAGGTGTACATAACTACCTCTCTGATAAAGGTGCTCAAGGTCATCTCAGCGGCCTTGAGCCCGAGCCTTTCAGACGACTTGTAAATCCGGCAGTGCCGACAGATCATTCCGTTGTCTTTCCCCCGAATACCATTGCAGGGGAGGCTCCCCCAGACGCCACAAATTCGACAACAGCTGTAGCTTTGACAGCTACTCAACGTACCACCTGGCTAGATTGGGCCAACAAAGAGCGTAAAGCTCGTTCAACACTCATTTTCACAATCTCTCCGGGACTAGCCACCCAAGTCGAGGACCTCTGGTCAGCCCAAGAAATCTGGGCGCGTATTACTGCGCAGCATCAAGTTAAAACGACAGAGAGGCGTAATGATCTCAATCAACGTATTTCCCTCCTTCGTCTAGTTGAAAATGCCAACGTCGACACCATGCACGCTCACCTCGAGACCTTTAGTGAGTTAGTGTCACAAGGATGCTTCTTCGTTAACTTCTTACGACCGACGGCCAATGACTTCGTGGGTTTCGACCTTTACCAACTTCGTTGTTCGAGATATGAAATAGGTGACAATAACTTCTGGGTGTAATAACTTCGTACTTTACTAACTTCTATCACTAAGACAACAACCAGAGATCGTCAAAGATCTCTGGGAACTTCGGCCCTTAAGTACTTCGTCCTTCCCTAACTTCTTCAACGCAGAACTTTGTTCAACCCGAAGTCCCGAGCTTCGTACCTCGCGAACTTCGTCCCCGACGAAGTTCGTGCCTCCCTAACTTCATATCTCGCTAACTTCGCATCTCCCTAACTTTGTATCTCCCTGACTTCCTACATGACTAACTTCGCCCTCGACGAAGTTAGCCTCCTAATACCTTCGTGGGTGATGAAGTTCATGAGAACTGGATCGTTGATGGCGAACTGATGTCCAAAGGAACCTTGTTGATGGGGAAAGATGCGGCACCGCGTGACAGTTAGTAGCCGAGGCTCTTGGTGCAGGTGCCCATATAGATGATGGTGATCGTTCCGAAAGATTTCTTCTTGTCACGGAGTACGTCGTAACATCCCTGACAACCGCCATCACCGACCCTCCTTTCACCATCACCAACCTCCACTCGAACCACTGAGACGGACTACGGCGAAGTTACGAGAACCAAGGGGGTATTATTTGTCACGATAACCCCGCCTAGCGGACAACTACAGGGAAGTTAGGGGAAGGGAACCGAGGGAGAGCAGAGCAGAGGAAGTTAGGAGAAGTTAGTCGAAGTGAGTGGAGTAGGACATCCGGGATATGGCGAGGTACGGCGAAGTTGAACGAAGAGGACTGAGCGTGAGGCAGTGCAGGAGTTGAGGGACGTTCTATGAGAAGAGAGGAGTAGTATAGATAGTTTACAGATCGCTGAACTTCTTCAGTGATCCTTGATTGTTGTCAGTAGTGAAAGACAGATAGAGATAGTGTTACGGAGTAACAACGAATCGAGAGGACTCTATCGAGTTCGACGGATTAGGACAGAGGAAAGCGGGAGTTGGAGGCAGTGCTGCAGTAGGTAGGGACGGGGTTTCCCCTTTCGAGATTTCCCCACTGGGTTTGCTCAAAGCGGTTTTTCACCTGTCCGAGTATGTACGTAGACGCTTGCAGCAGGAAGGAGACGAGGACAAGGATAGCCGTAGACAGTATATAGTACAATCAGCAAAGTACCAACTTTGCTGATTCTTCAATATCATTCTTTGGCTACATCGATTGCAGAGGAGACACGATCCATTAGCACCAGAGCCCCTAGATTTCCACGAGACATCCATCGAGTTCGACCCAACCTGCGACCTAGTCGTCGTGTTTCCAGTACCGTTACAGATAGCTATATACAAATCGAGATACATCGCCATCAGTAGAACAAGACCCCAGTTAGAGTAACTATGCCGAAGTACGCCGTGGTTACAATCCTTTCGACGTCTGCGCCCTCCTGGTTGGGTGAGACATTGACTTAGAAGCGCCAAGTTAGCCCAGGTTTGTCGACCGTCGGTCAGTTGGAAGGTAGTTGTTCGACGGCCGTGACACTTCTCTCTCTTGGTTGCAACTTTGCTCCACTTCGTCAACAGTGGGACCTCTGACCAGACACACAGAAAAGCTGGAACCATCTCGTAACCGCGTACCACAGTATTGCCGACACCCGCCGTCTTGAGCAAGAAATGGAGAACCATACTCAACAAGCCATCAGTGCTGTTCTCGTAAATAAAGATGCTATCAAGAAGGATAAGGGGAGATCAGGTAGTAGGGTAGGAAAAGGTAGAGGTAATGGTGCTGGTAGTGAACATGGAGGTAACAAGGAGAAGGAGAAGGGACAAGGAAAGACGAGGAAAGAAGGAAAACATGGGAAGGACGAGAGTGACAGTGAAGAAGACGAAGAGTGTGATTGGTGTGGTAAATACGGACATAGTGTGGAAGACTGTCGCATTAAGAAACGCTGAGATCTATCCAAGAGTCAATTACAGGAAGCCATTAAAGAATACCGATCAAAACACCAAGTCAATGTCATGAGAGACGAGTCGCCAGAACCCATAGTCTTTGGTAATCTTTCTTCGCTCCTATGAAAGCAACTTAGTACGGATTAAGGGGAGTGTTAGATAGTGATAATCAGTACCTAAATCACACATCACGTAAGGACCCCGAAACTCTTGTAGACGCCTCTTCATAGCTTTAGATGCAACTCTCATCCCCACCACAAACCCCACTCTGCGGAGCCCCACGTTGATTTAAACTCTATCAACAAGCTCCATCCCATCCTCATCACTGCAGTTCTTCTCTTGTTTGTCACCGTCAAATCCTCGCCACTCGTCAACAGTCATGTCGCTACTCGGTCAAATCACACATTGGATTGTCTACCAGACCAAGTTTCTCTCGCCGCTCACTCTTCCCCTCCCCTCGCCCCTCTTCCGACCCGTCGGCCCTCTCGCCAATATCATCAACCACATCACCTCGACGCCGGTGCATGAAACATACTTTCCCTTTCTCCGTTTTGGTGTCATCCATGCTGCTCGAGTCACCACCGTCTTCTCCGCTCTCAAGCAAGCGTCATCAACGGGACCAAGTGCGGGAGGGCTTCAGGATCTGATCGCATATCTCACTTTGGCTTGTGAGTTCATATACCTGTCACACTTATCACCAATGTATTAAGTTACTGCATTCCTTCCATCACCCTCACTGGTTCGAAACAACCTCGCTGACAACCAGGGGGAGGAGGTACCACCATCTCCCTTCTTCTCTCAGAACCTCCCTCCTGGCTACTCTCCCCCGCCCCTTGGATCATTTACGTCCCCATATATCTCCTCCTCGTCCCTACCGGTCTCTCTCAGTACATTGTCATCACATGTCCTCCTCTCATCTTGTCACTCGTTGGGGCATACATCGACGGTCTTACACGTGGCACGACAATCTCTTCTTTACCTCCCGCCCTCCCCTCTGAAGTGACACTATGGACTCAAGTCCTCCTCTCTGGCATCGCCATCGTCTCCGGAGGTTTCATCTTTCAACTCCTCGGCATGCACAAACGTACATGGCAACTCACCACTCCTTCGATTCTCCTCGGAGGGATATGGGCGACGTTGGAATTGTGGGGCGGGATGTTAGTTGGGTTGACGTATGCCGCTCTCATGCGGACACACGAAGACGTAGCATGGTTGGGGGACCTTTTCTCGCTGGCACTACCTCGAGAATTGCAGAGTGGATTCAAAGCGGAGGGCAAGTTGGGAAGCGTGGTGGATCACGATACTGCACGTGCACTCTGCGTACTGCTTTTCGGATCTTTGTTGGCTTTACGTGTCGTCGTCACCACTTTCCTTTACTCGTCAAAGTCACACGAGAGGGCGAAAATTGTCGCTCACTCGGCCAAGACGAAGAAAGAACCAGTGGTGGAGATTGAGACGCGTAAAAGGGATTTGCTGGAGTCAACCATGCTTGAGGGAAGTGTCGAAGGAGAGAAAGCAGAGGTGATCAAGAGTCCTAATTCTCGAGGATCAACATCGGGGTCGAAAAGTCGCGCAAGGACACCGAGGAAGAGTCCCAGGTTGAGATAGACCTCTGTGATGGGAGAATGTTCAACATTGTTGGGAGAGGGTCTTATTCGGTGTCATCTCCGCGTAATCTGTACTAATCAAAGTCATCTGGATCGGGAAAATGGGGTTTCCGGTGTCATAATGGAGGTACAATGGATAGATGGCGTGTGTTTATCACTGAGCGGGTACTTTACTCTCCGACTGCTTCGTCACTGACACCACGTGGATTGGTAAGCTGATTTCTCACGTTTCGACGTTACGCAAGGACATGCCGTGTTGCCCTCGAGGACGAGCCAAGAGATCATCGAGACCCGTCTAACTACACATCCCCATCAGATACCTGAAACGCTTACGAGTGCCAGTTTTGGAATCTCACTACAAGCCGTTTCGCTGTAGACCGTACGGTCAAGTGGAGAGTCTCGCTGTGTCCAACCTCACATTTAAGCCCACCCACCCCGAGGTCCCCGACTGCGTGACACGCTGGCCAAACCATTATCTCACTCGCCAACTGCCAAGCCAGCAAACATAATAACCCCTCAAGACTTTTGCCCTCGTATTCCAGATCCCGCGATGCTCGACGCGCATCGGAGATTTCGATAAACTTGATATTCAGGGTTTCTTACCGACAACTTCCGCCCGCTACTTCTTCCCGTGGTCCGAGGCGCGTTCCTGCCATTTATTCGATATACCTCATCCGGTCGACTCGCCATCCGGTACGTGCCAGGTACACGAAAGAATAATTCTTGAAAGTACCTGATGGCTGGTGAACAAAGTCAGACGCGTTATACGTGCAAAAGTCTTTTCTTTTCAAAAGATGCATGTATTCTTTTTCCTTTTCGTATTTCGACATTCAACTCTTTCTCGACCAACCGTTCATCTTCTTGACATTCCTCTTTGAATTCTTGAGCCAGGTGCTCGTTAGCCTCGACGGCGTAAATCACACTCCTTGACCTGGTGTCTTTCGAACTAGAACTTGTCTTCTTTCGACGTATCTTCCACTGCCCCTGCCGTCGTCCGACTTTCTCGCGGCATTCGTGTTTTTGCGGATATCTTGTGTGTTTGGTGACTCGAAGAAGACATTGGGACTATCATGATCCCTCTCACCAAACTAGGTTTAGTAGTGACGGCCGCTCTGGCGTTGAACGCGGAGAGCAAACCTCTCGCCCCTCCTGGTCATCACGCTGCTCCCGGGGTAGCCAATTTGCTGGCTGGTTCCAAGCGAGGTATACATGCTTTGATAGCGAGGTATTATGGTACTTCTCATGGTCTGGTGAGTGGACATCTTGCGCTATTCCTTCTCACTCGCCTCTCACCATCACTCCTATCCCGGCTTGTTATCTACTTTGTCTCTTGGTCTAGCAAGGACTCGTCCTTCGTTCTTCCCTCGCCTTCTCCCCGTCCATCCCTTTCCCCCCTCCATCTTCTATCTAATCGGCCTTTTCAAACCGTGGTGTTGATTATGAAGTGTTGTGGAGCGGCCTAGACCGTCTCGTCTCCTACTAAACTTCGAGCTAACTCCCAGGCAAAACCTCCCCCTTTACCCAACAAACGTGACACTTCCTTTCCACCCGGATGGAGCTACCAAGCCTGCGTTGACGAATCATGGGACGAACGACTCCTTCAAGGATTCTCATTTTCATCATCCGTCCTCACACCTCTTCAATGTATGACCGAATGTGGTAAACGTAATTTCACCTACGCCGGTACTGAATACGGTGACGAATGTTACTGCGGTAACGAATTCATCGGTTCTGGTGGAATACCTGGTGAAGATAGTGCATGTAATTTACCATGTTGGGGTGATAAAGATGAAACTTGTGGAAACGCATGGTTTTTAACTTTATATCAATATAATTCTTCTGGTTTAGTAACTACTTGTACAACTTATCCTTCATCTGGATCCGATTCAAACTCTACGACGATCAGTGATCCTACTGGAATCACCAACACTTCTTCTAATTCTTCCATCACTTCCACCCCGACTTCCATTTTCACCACTGCGACAACGACTTCAATCGGAGGAGCAAGTACTACGGGAATGTATGAAGATACGATCGATTCTTCCGAATGGTACGCTTTAGGTTGTGCGTTAGATGGGGATAACAGGATTATATCGGATTATATCCTTACAGGTCAAACAAACCTCACGGTCGATTCTTGTCTCACAACATGTGAAGATAAAGGTTTCACTTACGCGGGTGTTGAATTTGGAGAAGAATGTTATTGTGGAAATAAGCTACCAACTTCTTTGAATTATAAAGATGGAGGATGTACCGTGGTGTGCACTGGAAACTCGGGAGAGATGTGTGGAGGAGAATGGACTTTGGATTTATACGAATTAGTTTCAGGTTCGACTTCTTGTAATTCGACACCTTCAGCGACCACTTCTTTACAAGCTGGTGGGGCATGGGCTGTACCTACTGGATATTCCACTACCTCCACTTCATCTTCGTCTTCTACAACATCAACCTTTGCAACCGGAACCTCTGTGGTATCTTCCACCACGGAAGTCTCTACCGGAACAACTACCTCCCTTTCCACCGGCACGGGCACTGGCACGGGCACTGGCAGCTCCCCCACCACAGTTCCAAGTTCTTCCACCACTCACCAAGTATGGGCACATCACATGGTCGGTAACACATACCCCTACACTGAATCATCTTGGTCATCCGACATTCAATCCGCTTCTTCTTCCGGTATCGACGGGTTCGCTCTCAACATGGGATCCGATTCATGGCAACCATCTCGAGTTTCAGATGCTTACTCCGCCGCTGAATCTTTCGGAAACTTTAAAATGTTCTTATCACTCGATATGACTTCTTTACCATGTTCATCAATTTCCGACGCATCTAACCTGGTTTCTCTCGTCAAACAATTCGCTTCAAGTTCAGCTCAAGCCACACACGAAGGTAAAGTTTTAGTATCCACTTTCGCAGGATCTGATTGTACTTTCGGAGGAGGAGATTGGATGACATCATTCGTTCAACCATTAAAATCATCAGGTGTTGAAATATTCTTCGTACCTTCTTTATTCGTTCCGATATCAACATTCGCTTCTGAAACATATATGGATGGAGAACTTAATTGGAATTCAGCATGGCCAATGGGTGACGTCGATCTTTCCGTTTCAAACACCGATTCGGAATATATCACAGCTTTAGGTGTAAAAGAATATATGCCAGCTATATCACCTTTCTTTTACACACATTTCGGTTCGAACAGTTGGAATAAAAATTGGTTATACCGTTCAGATGATTGGTTATATTGCGAAAGATGGGAACAAGTCATTTCTTTACGTGATAAAGTTTCAATGACCGAATTACTCACTTGGAACGATTATGGTGAATCTTCTTATATAGGTCCTATTGAAGGTGCTCTACCATCAGGATCGGAAGTTTGGGTAGATGGATTCGATCATACGGCTTTATCAAGTCTAACCAAATATTATTCGACAGCTTTCAAAACAGGTCAATATCCGGATATATCACAAGATGAAATCATACTTTGGTCTAGACCTCATCCACATGATGCTACGGCTACTGGAGATGGGGTTGGGAGACCTGAAGGATGGCAAAATACGGAAGATTATTTATACGCTGTTGTTCTTGCTACAGAAGCTGGACAAGCGAGTTTAACTTCTGGAAGTCAAACCACAAGTTTCGACGTGAAGAAAGGTTTGAACAAATTAAAAGTCGTTTCGAACCAAGGAGGGATAGGCGGAAGTTTGTCAAGGAATGGAAAGACAGTGGTGGATTATACTGCTCAAGGGTTTACTTATACCTCTAGCCCACAGACGTATAATTATAACTATTTCGTCGGATCGAGCTAGGAAAATGGAGGGGAATCGTAAGATGACGGGATGACTGGAATCCCTTGGGTCGCTACTTGATTGGATTTGTCACATCTCTCATCCATCACCTTCATCTTGTCAAAGCTCTCTGATGAAACAGGATTTTTGTTTAGATCTCATACGTGCTGGCGCGGACATTTGATATCTCACACTCCTTCTCTACATACTTCACCTTTTCGTTTCTCCTTCATGTCTTTCAAGTTGGGTTCATGCATTTATGGCAATTTTATAAAATTCCTTTAGCTCGTTGTATCAGTATCATTCTTTCCCTGCCAGCTTCCGCGTTCACATGATGCACGAGGTTAAAATGAGCGAGCAAGCGACCACAAATGACCTTTCCGTGTGGACCACTTTCTTCACCTGATTTCTTCCTACAACTGTTTGACCTTGCCTCTGCCTCTTCAGGGGTTATTCGTCAGTCGGAGAAAGACGGGGAAGAAAAACTATCGCATACATACATGCTGAATGAGACAACCATGTGATAAGAGATACAACAATGGCAATTGTGTGCATGTCGACCGGTCGCTCAATGACAATTCTCCCTCGTCCAAAGTACCAAACCCTTGATTTCTTCCCACTGCTTTTCCCTCAATTTGACCTCTTCGGATGATCCTGAACCGGCGTGAACCTCACAGGCGTCAACGAACGATTTGGCGGTGGTGATGGAAGGTATTAAAGGGTGTGAGACGCGGGACCACCAACTGAGTGTAAGCGAACTCTTACCCTCATTGCCTCATTACTTCTGACTGCATGTTATGCAAGTGCATTTGTGTCTGGCTGGGAATGAAGGCTTCAGCAGCTGACGGTCTGATTTTTGAACGGTCATCCGTGGATGAAGGGAAGGAAACGGTTCACAGATGAGGCTAACGACAGACATCTTTGAGGGAGGGGGAACAGTAAGAGTAATGGAATTTGATCGGAACGGATACACAGAGAATGTAATTGAAGATCGTATAGTTCGGGAAGGAGGACAGTGGATTGGGAGAGACGTGTCCAACTGACTATTTAGAGTTCCCATAATCACCTATTATCAATCCTCAGCATCATGGTAAAATCGCGTTACTCACCTTCTCTTCTGTGCAATGTAGCATGTAACAAATCAGCCGTCGGGTCCTAATTTCACTCGTCAGCATCACGGTGTGGCAGACCCAACCAGTCTCCACCTCAACGATCGTCTCCGTCTCTCCTATGCCGCATTTCAACAACAACGCCACGATTCCGAGAGCAGATGGGAGAGAAGAATAGGAAATGATGAATGGGTAAAAGGAAAATACTCACACCCTCGTTATCCTGTGAGATCAGGTGACAGTTGTGTATATCGTCATTGGCCAGATGAAGAGCTGTGAGTCAGCAACCATCATCATCAATACGAGCGAGTCTTCCACAAAGGCCCGGATATGATAAACGAGGGTAATTTTACTCTTATTGCTGAAACTGATTTGACTGATTGATTGAATGAATGACAAGGTAGACTACCCGATATCACCCCTTCGATTCATTCTCCTTCATCTCATTCTCCTTCATCTCATTCTCTTATATTTTAGGATCGGAATAGACGATAGGTTGCGGACCACGTTGGATGGAGAAGACGTGAGGAGAGTGAACCGGGATCACTCACCAGCAATGACAAATCTATGCTCTTTCAACCCCTTGATCTTACCCGTCAAACCATCGCTCCACACCTTGTCGCCCGGCTCGAGAGGAGGGAGATCCCTCTTGAACAACACCAGTACGATCTCGTCCGTCGTCGACATGACTCGCCTCGGGGGTGCACCAAGGTAGTTCGATACTGCTTGTGAACGTGGGCTATGCAGTCTGATGATTGTCTGTAGCAGGTTGATACAAGTGTGTGTTGTTATAACATGTTTACATATGTATGTGGAAAGTCGTGTGTCATAGTGTGATGATGAATGTGGCAGTGTGGCGATTAGGTGGTTAATCATGTAACACACACCCAGCCCTAGCAAGTACCAGGTAGCTACTATCAATTTATATCTTCCCTACCAATTTGACCATTGACACACACCTAAGACAGTACTCATACATCAGCATCAGCAAGCAGGGTGAACGTTTGCGCATACATTATTCACCACATCCATCTGGATAACCTTGCCCCCACGTGACTCCCAACCAAATATGAACCCAAACTTTATACATCACAACCCGGCTACACTACAATGACTAACACAAAGCAGGTGAAAAACCTCTTGCGGGTTGAAACCTACGCAGAGGAAAACCCATTCCGCGCAAGCTGCAGTGACTTGAATATGGACCCATCCTGATTTCAACCATACTCTTTAGCGTGTGATGTCCGTCATGTCATGGATCTTACTCCTCAGCGTCATCACACAGTGAAGGTCAATCGAGAGATGATCTTGCCGGTTTCGTGAGGATTGGCACTTTGACTGGCATGTAAACTGACAGTTCCATCAAGGCCGTGACCCTCAAGCTGGACAAGAACCTCAATGGATGGCAGGCCCCCCTGAAATCCAGGCGGTAAGAGATGACGAAGCGTTGTGATGCCTCGCACGTACAAAGAGATAACCTGCTGTGCCAGGACCGGGCGTGAACGAGTCCCCGACAACCATCGAACAAGTTCATTGGTGCATCGATCCTGCTCATCATCCCGTCTTGTTTTATCAAATGTAAGCTCTTGTGATGCCAGGTAGTCCTGCCAATTTTCCAATTCTCCCTTTACTACCTCCCGAAAGGCGTCATGTAAAACCGCGCCAGAGACCAACCTGATGGAGCGATGTGAGCCCGCGGTAGGGATCTCCAGGACCGGCACTGAGAGACCTCTGAGATAGTATCTCACCTCTTCAATGGATGCAGATATCATGGACACAGGGTCGCCGCTAAGTCTGAGCTGTGGAATTCGGGCCGAAGGTGACCGGACGTCACGCGGTCGGGTTCCGTCGACCACAGTGATTCGTCATGCTTGACCAGACGAGTTGTAGACGGTCATCATGGGCGTTTGAAACGGGTGTGACAGCGTGGCAGGGTCAGACATCCGTGTGGATATGGTGGTATTGAATGATGAGAGGCACTCTGTCCATGGCCAGGATGACCTTGAGGCAAGGTGTACGTGTTCTGCCAACTTGAGTGGCTGCTCCCTCCAAACAGTAACGAGGCTTACAGGGGGAGTGTTGTTGGGTGAAACAACAAAAGCTGACTGGGAGCTGGTGGTGGATTATAGACGAAATCGTAGACGGATCCCGATTCATCAGACTCCACCCCATCCAGGGGCGTATGTAGAGTATTTGTATGTAGAGGATATAAGAGCGTAAGTGGAGGACCTTGGGGTGTACGTGGAGGAGTATTCGAAAACCACGTCACCTCAAGAATCAGAAGGTGAAGGTCAAAAGCTCTCCCCCCCCTTCCAGGGAGGTACTAATATAATTCTTAGTGGTTCAACAGAGTAAATTTCGGAGACTTTGCTCCCCTCCGTGTCCCCAATGGCGCGGGTACCCGGCCAGAAACTACAATGGATGACCTATAGAAACAGAGACAGAAAAACCAATTGGGTATGCAAGAAAGCCATGCACTAGAGAGGAGTGTGATAAGAGATTCACACCTTATCCAAATTCTCAGTATCCACATTGGGTGTTCATACCAGTCGTCAATATCTCCTAATCGGCCGAAACCTTCACAACTGCCCTCATCGCCATGGTGGTGGTCGAGGTTCATTGGGACAATCTTGGCGATTCCGTATGTAGAGCTCTTGTCCTGATTGTCAAGATGAAGGCCAGGGGAAGCTTCTACGTGTTGAGGTTCATGTCATAGTGATAAGCAGTGTCTCATACTGATCATCTTCCCCCTATGATTGCTTGTCATTGTATTTTGACACGCCACGCTTTCCTTTGATCACCCCTTCCAACCTCCTCATCATGCCGTCAATACTCCTGTCTATCACTTCCTAAGGCATCTCTCTCCACATTTCCTGTGTGACTTTGAACAATTTTGCCTTGTTTGTGGGACACTTAGAAAGCGGCCCATTCTTCTGTTAAAAAGAATACAGGCAGTTTTGCATGGGATCGAGGGCAGGTGAGGAGGGGGTTTGAGAAACATAGTGAAATTGATGCATCTTTGCAAGGTACATTGCCAGCCACAATCCTAGTGCCACTGTAGGCTCACCACTTATGGTTGACATCAGTCCAAGCCACTTGTAAAGAGTTACAGGGTAACAACAATTTGGAGCAGGTTCCATCAGACTCTACGGAACAGGATGGAGAAGGAAGGATGCGGGAAGGCAGTGCTGCAGAAGGAGATTTTCCCCACGGGGTTTTGCTCCAAGTGTTTTCTCACCTGTTGGAGTGTGTACATAGATAATTGCAGCAGTCAGAAAATGGACTGTGGGTACCTGTTGATAGTCTATTGCACTATCACCAGAGGACCAACTGCTGATTGTTCAATGTCCTTCTTTGGCTGTATTGATTGCAGAGGAGCCACAGGCCATCATCTGGCACCAGAGATACTCAGAGTTCCATTGGACTCCATCAAAGTCAACCCAACCTGCAACCAAGCCATAGTGTCTCCAGCAGTTTACACTGACCTGTGCAGCTTTAGAGCTATGCAGTTTTGTACCTGTGCAGCTCTGAAAAGTCATGAGTTTGGCCCTGCACAATTCAACTCGTCCATTTCTGAAGGTGCACGTCTTCTGTGCAGACCTAACATCTGGTAATTTTGTGTGAGTCCGTATGAAACCATAGAAATTCTTGCAAAAAGCCTGAAATTGCCTGAGTTAGCAGTCACGGCTATACTGAATTTTGAAAGCCCACTTTCTCCTGTGTGCCCCCTTTTGAGGGATCACTTTCTCCTCTGTGCCCCCTTTTGAAGGATCACAAAGTTGCAACCATCTGAACAGGCAAGCGGTAACGCTGCTACAAAGAACCTTCACCTTGGTAGTGCAAGAACTCATCTCACATCTAAGTAGAAGCCTGCTAAACAAAAGGAGCTACCAGGGCTCTTACACCTCATTGAATTTGAGCTGGCTATCCCCAACTCTTAGCGTCTACCACCCTAACCCTAAGCCTGATCATGGGGGTGACCCTGGTGTCAAACATCACCTACTTGCCACCTAAGATAGTCTTTTTCCATGTTCCCACACTTGAAACACATCTGGGACACTTACCCCTGACCCCCTTTGGCTTAGTTTATTGTTCTTGATATCCATCAACAATCCCTATTGTTATCTCTTACACTCCCACACATGAAACACCTACCCCTGAACCCCTGTGCCCTTCACCTGTTGTTCCCCTTTGTGTTCACATGCTTGACACACTTACCCCTGGACTCCTGTGTCCTCTGGCTATTGTTCCTTGTCGCACCCATGAACCTGGAACAGTTACCCCTGGACCCCTGGGTCCTTTGCCTATTGTTCCGTAGTTTCACTTGTAAGGATTGCCAATTCTCTAGGAGAGAATTGCAAATATGTTTGACAGTTCTTCCGTAGCTTATTGTTGTAGTTTTGCAGTTCAGCCTGTTTTGCTGTGGATATAAACCCCCTCCAAACAGGTTGTTCCCCACCTATGAATCTCTTGTTGAATCTCATTCTCAACTTGTCAGTCCAATCAGATCCAGCCTGACATCTTACAGTTTTCTCAGTTCCCTCAGTACCCTCAGTCCCTTGTCACCCTCTGTATACTCCTGAAGCTCTACGAGCCAGAGACAAGTATTGGGTTACAGCCCCATCTCAGTCATCTTGCCTACCCATTGGGGATTAGATCCCGCCCGTGACAGTATTCATACCGGTCCATATCGTCCACCAACAGGCTTGGCTGAATTTGTTACTGATCAGATCCCCCTCTGTGAGTTGCCTCCACTATTGGACGGTACACTGGCCATCACCATGGATTGCTGTCACAATCGTCATTTCTTCTTCTCTACTGACTGACGGTCGACAAACCTCGGCTAACTACGTCGTCATGGGGTGTCGATGTCTCACTGAGGCTGGGTACTCGACGGGGAACAACGGCTAACTACGCCGTGGTGGTACGTCGAATGGTAAACAATAAGGTGATTGTCAATGAACTACAGCTAACTTCGCCGTGGTGCGTCGACCTGCTGAGTGGTAGCTCTCCTTAACTCGAAGGTGGTAGCTACTGAATATATCTCTTGCTACTGACAACAATCAAGGATCACTGAAGAAGTTCAGCGATCTGTAAACTATCTGTACTTCTCCTCTCTTCTCATAGAACGTCCCTCAACTCCTGCACAGCCTCACGCTCAGTCCCCTTCGATCAACTTCGCCGTACCTCACTGTATCCCCAATATCCTAATCCGCTCCCTTTGACTAACTTCGCCTAACTTCCCCTACTATGCTCTCCCTCGGTTTCCTTCTCCTAACTTCGCCGTAGTTCTCCGTTAGGCGTGGTTGTCGTGACAAATAATCCCTAGGTTCTCGTAACTTCGCCGTAGTTGGTGTCAGTGGTTCGGGGTGGTGGTGGATAGTGGTTCGGTGATGGTGAAAGGAGGGTGGGTGATGGTAGTTGTCAGGGATGTTTCAACATGGTTTGTGACAATTGCCCAGGTTCAAGTACTGCCTTGTCCCATATGTGTACCTTGAGTGTCTTAGTTCTGTTGTCACTGTTTATGCCTAGACACACCTGGATTGCACCTTACCATGGCCTTGGGGAGGTGTCTGTCATTGACTCTGGGGGAGTGTATCGGTCCAGCCTGATGTTGAATCCTTCCAAATCCAGTCTCTGGTTTGGGAGAGAGGACAGGAATGCTTCCAACTGCTTGGAAATTGCAGGTTTGAGTGTTGCAAGAAGCTGCTTTGGAGAGGCAAAGCTACCTATCCAGTTATTACGTCTAGTCTGTATAATCTCTTGCCATCTGACTTCTAATTCTTTTTTCAAGGCGTCCATTATGCTACCAGTTAGGTGAGATACTTTCAGCCATGCACCATCACTGCAGTCTCCAGCTCTGGGGCCTAGGTTAGTCCAATGATCGATCACAGCTGGGGGAATATAGATTACATGCTCGTTGGTAGAGCCGATAGTCGGCCCCGGGCTGTTTGTCCAGGGGTCATTATCAGAAGCACTCCCCCTTCTGAAGATATGCTTAACCAATAGTGGTGGCTGGAAAGATTCTTGTGTGACTCTAGCATGGTGCTGTTTTGATGTGAGAGACGTCAAGCTTCCTTGGTGAGAATATGTTTGTCCCTGGATTGTTTTGCTTATAATTAGGTGATAATACAGAGGGGGAAAAGAGCATGCATCAATTCTGCATGTCTCGATACTTATCACATTTGTCACAGTCGTCGTTTCTTCTTCTTTACTGACCGACAGTCGACAAACCTCGGCTAACTACGTCGTAGTGGGGCGTCAATGTCTCACTAGGACAGAGTACTCGTCGGGGAACTACAGCTAACTTCGTCGTAGTAATACGTCAAGTGGTAAATGGGAAGGTGATCGTCGATGAACTGCGGCTAACTTCGCCGTAGTGTGTCGAACTGCTCGGTGGTAGCTCTCCCTAACTCGATGGTCGTAGCTACGGAATATATCTCTCGCTACTGACAACAATCAAGGATCGCTGAAGAAGTTCAGCGATCTGTAAACTATCTATACTTCCCCTCTCTTCTCATCGAACGTCCCTCAACTCCTGTACAGCCTCGCGCTCAGTCCTCTTCACTCAACTTCGTTGTACCTCGCCATATCCCCGATATCCTATTCCGCTCACCTCGACTAACTTCACCTAACTTCACCTAACTTCCCCTGCTCTGCTCTCCCTCGGTTCCCCTCCTCTAACTTCGCCGTAGTTCTCCGCTAGTCGGAGTTATCGTGACAAATACCCTCTAGGATCTCGTATCTTTGCCGTAGTCGGTCTCAGTGGTTCGGGTGGTGGTTGGTGATGGTGAAAGGAGGGTCGGTGATGGTGGTTGTCAGGGATGTTATGACATGGTTTGTGACAACATTCCACTCACACGCAGTAAACCAGAGACGATCGAATAGAGTTCAGAGGATAAGTTGAACGGAGAAATATTCGACGGAAGGGGTAATTATCTAACGGCGGTTCGGCCGTCCTGGCCCAATGTATTGGTTAACACTCCCCCACGGGACAATGCACGACTCTGCAGTAGTCCCGGACAATTTATGGATGGTGACGGCAAGGTTTTTGATGATGTAGAAGGTAGTAATGATGAAATGTTGAGTGTTATGTGTGTGGTAGTAGTGGTAGGTGAAATCGTGAAATGTATTTTCGTGGGGCCCCCTGCGGGGCTCTGCTCTAACACGTGGCTACCACTCACTACTGACGACTCACTCTTCTCTATCTTTCCTTTTACTTCATCACTTTTACCTCCAATAAACGGTATGTCCACCTTTCGTCTTTCTCCACTTTTATCACCCATCTCTGACTGTCTGAATTCCCTTCTATCCTGTCTACTTTTTAAAACTTCTGGTTTAGTAGTAGACTCA
Source organism: Tremella mesenterica DSM 1558 (assembly GCF_000271645.1). Lineage (NCBI taxonomy): Eukaryota > Fungi > Basidiomycota > Tremellomycetes > Tremellales > Tremellaceae > Tremella > Tremella mesenterica. Next base: position 193,954 of record NW_006711245.1, on the reverse strand, counting down.
CGAGAATCTATGAATTTCCTTCGTGTCCCTGGCTGGCGATATCTATTTTTATTAGCAGCAACTGTCTCTTCATCATGGCTCAAGTTCCTGCCTCCGTTCTTGCTACCATTGCTACTCCTTCGGTCCCCGGACCGTTCGATCGTCCTGCTCTTCGGTTACTTCCCAGCAATCCTCCCGACTGTAAGTCCGTCTGTCATAACGTGAGCTTTATTGATTTTGAGATCTTTCTCAGAAGGTGACGTTCGAACTGGGAATTTTGAAATCGAACCTTGATAAACATGTCCTTTTGATAGGAAACACTCTTATGAAAGATGGGGGAACACATGAGAAGGTACAGGAAATCGTTGATTCTGTTGATTCTCTCCATAAGAAACTCGAGGCTGTCCTGGGTGGATATAAAGTCGCTGGCTATGAGCCAAAGTTTCCTGTGTTCGTGGATTTGACGATGGAGGTTGAGTAGGGCCCCTCCTATGTATCATCTTATCCCTTCTCATTCTATCCTTCTCTCTCATTTCTCTAACAACTCTAGGTTCTACCGGTGGCTTCTGACCTATCTTAGAATTACTCACATTCATAGGTATACCTGAAAAGTTTTCGTGGCTCACGAGAACTTTTCCTTCGGTGGTCTCTTTTTCTTCGGTGGGTTTCTCTGAAGTTCCTTCTACCCATACTTCTTTTTCTAATACCACTTCGTTCTCTGTACCACCTGTTAGATCCCCTAGATCTTCGAAATCAGAATAATCGTAATCAATGATTTCATCATCATCTAATGTCACGTATACTGAACCAATGTTTTTCTTCTTTGGTGGTTCTACACGTATCGCTGACATATTCACCAAATGTACTGGTCCACCTAAAGCCTTCGTGAGTACATCTGCTCTCTGAGAGACAGTGCTGACATATTCTAGTTCAATAACTTTATTACTGACTAGATATCGAAGAGCATGATGTCGAATATCAATATGCTTTGTGCACTGGTGAGTACCAGGTTTTCTCTCTAGTGATATCGATCCTTGATTATCACAATTCAAGACAGTAGGATTTAGCTGATTGTAGCCTATCTTCCTCAGTAATCCTCTCAACCACAGAGCTTCCTTCGCTGCTTCAGCCATCGCGATGTATTCTGCTTTGACGGTCGACGACGATACTGTAGCTTGTCTTTTTGAACTCCATGTTATCGGTGAGTTGTTCATCATAAAGATCCGACCTGTTGTTGATCGTCGTGTGTCTTTACATCCTGCCCAATCAGCATCAACCCATCCTGCTAGATTGCTAGCCTCGCCACCAAGACGGATACCATGTAAACGAGTGGACCGAAGGTAGGTAATTACCATTATTCCTTCCTCCCACACTTTCTTCGTCGGTTTGGTGAGGTACCTAGCAAGGTATGAGGCTGCATATGATATATCTGGTCGAGTACATGTGGCTAACCACTGTAGACATCCTATCAACTCTTGAAATGGTCAAATTTCACTCTCCACTTCCGACATCGATGGACTTTTTGCAGTAAGGGGTAATGGTGTTTTTCGGTCTCGATGTAAGTTGTTTTCAGGGAACTTCTGAACTATCTTATCGATATACGCTGGTTGGTTTAACCATATCGTCTTTTCTTCTGTGTTCCTTGTTACCTTCATACCCAGAATGGTACTTATCTCCCCCAGGTCGGTTATTATCCACCTTTTCCCTAGCCCATCGAAAATTTCCTTTGGTTCTTCCTTCGATTTTGTGGCTAATACTAGATCATCGACATAGGCTAGCAGTATTGCTGCTCCCTTTCCTTCAATTTTCCCTTCTGGTCTATAGTAAAGACCCCAATCTGACTCGATTCTTGAAAAACCTAGGTCAGATAATCCTTCCCCGAGTTCTACCATGTTCTACCCGATTGCTTTAAACCGTAAAGAGACTTTATTAACTTCAAGGTATTACATCCAGGTTTTGGTTTTATTCCCTTGGGATACTTCATGTAAATTTCAACATCGAGTTTACCATTTGAATACGCCCCTTTGACATCGGCCTGATGAATTTCGAGATCTTCGGTGGCCGCTATAGTCAGAAGTATTCGCAACGACCCCGATCTACCTACAGGTGCAAATGTTTCTTCGTAGTCGACACCTGGTATCCGTGAGAATCCTTGAGCTACTAGTCTGGATTTGTACTTTAGTGGATTTCCTCAGAATCTGTCTTCACTTTGAATACCCATTTACATCCAATGGCTTTACGACCTGGTGGAAGTACCGTTTCCACCCATGTATCCTTAGATTCTATGTTGGATATTTCTTTCTCCATGGATTCCAGCCATTTTTCACCATCTGGGCCGTTTACTGCTTCTTCAGGGGAGACAGGATCAATGAGAGAAGTGTCGCTTTCAATACCTGCGATAGAGGCGAGTGCGACTAACCTATTAGGCTCGCGACCAAATTCTAGGAACGAGTCTGTTAGGCCCGCAAAACGGTGGGGGGGTCAAATAATTCGTCCGTGACGTGTCATCACGATCCCCTCGTCCCCATCATTTCTTCCTTCCTCATCATTTCCTTCATTTTTGACGATATCGTTCTTGTAGATCCAATTTCCTCCCCAGATGCCCTGTCCACGTCGTCTTTCAGTAGGTTGTGGACTTGTATTAGGTGAGTTGTCTCTATCGACATCATTTCCTTGTTCATTATTGATGTTTCCCTGTTCGCCACTTTCTGAGCGGTCGTCAGGGAAAATTTCTTCGTTGACGACGGGGTCTAGGCCTACTTCGATGGCGTCAAGAGGGGTTTGGATGACATCTGGCGACTCTCTAGTAGCCACCATTCGTCCTGTCAAGAGACGAACGTCTCGTGAGTGTTTGATTCGTCCCGATCCGTCCATTCTAACCATCCAACCGCTCACACCTTCATCTTGACCTAGTATAATGGCTGACGAACCCCTAGGTATCGTGAAGTTCGACTTCAGCTTTGTCTCCCTTGGTATCTGAATGAAACATCGTTCACCAAAAATCTCCACATGCTATCTAAGTTTGTGTCTCTTCCTGTGAGTGATGTCCAACCTGATTTACCACTGACACCAATCGATGTTTTCATACTTATAATGGCGGCGTATCTGACAGTGTAGGACCAACATTCGTTCGGTAGTCCTGAGTCAAACAACATCGTTGATACCATCCCCTTCAATGTACGTATCATCCTTTCCGCCACTCCATTTAATTCTGGTGTGTATCTTGGTGTGATGTAGTGGTTGATCCCCGCTGATAGGTAAAATTCCCTCATATTGAGACTATCCAATTCACCTCCCCCATAAGAACCTAATCACCCTCACCCTTTCACCAAGCTGTTTCTCCAATTTGAATATACACTGTCGAACGACACCAGACGCTTCGTTCTTCGTCGTTATTGGAATAGCGAATACAATTCGACTCACCCTCTCCACACCACCGAAGAAATATCGTTCACCTTTTATCGCCGGACCGAACGGGCCAGTAATATCGACATCCATTCCTACTCCTTCACCATCTCCTTTCAACATTGGTGCTTCTTTATTCTTCGGTAGACGTGTTATCTTGGCCTGCATACAGGCGGGACATTTATCAGTCGTAAAGGGATTGTTCTTGTAAGTGTCCCAATCCTTCTTCAATAGTCCCTGTCTACCTAGATTCTTTAGTTTGTCTACACCTATATGTCCGAGTCGCTGATGCTCAGATTCAAGTGGTGAAGTCGCCTTCGGTGTCGATATCACGATCATCGCGGCAGACATTGCTCTGCCGAATCGTACCGACCACAGTGAGTCATGTTTCCTCAAACCTAGTTTCTCTTTACCTTTACCTATCCATCCACCACCGTTGCTTAGATTCGCCTTCCATCCCCATGAGAGTAACTTTGAAAGGGAGAGAAGACTTATCTTCGCTGTGGGGACGTGATGTACGTCTTTCAGTACCATCTTTTGTCCTGAATCTAGTTCGAGATTAATGTCACCTGTTTCCCAAGCCGTCATTGACTTACCAGATGCTAGTCCGAACACTCTCGGTTCTACTGGTCTTTTAATATTGGTCATTATCGACCTGTGAGGAGTTATGTGGTGAGTAGCACCACTATCCACTACCCAAGTGGGGATTACACGAGTGTGGCTAACATCATTAGACTCTGTAGCCAACCCCACCCACTCATTATCCTCAACCCTCGGGTTTTCAATTTCTTCGGGCCATACAATATTACTCATGTGCCCTTCGTCATCATCGAACCATGATTCTGTTGACATGGCCATCCCGGCCCACGCCTGATGTTCACCATCCAATGACGAATACATCAAGGAGGTTTTGGAGTTATCCTTAGACTGGTTCTCATTGTTCGAGACCATATGTCCTTTCTTATTATTCTTATTATTCCTCCATTTCCTTTTACCTCCATCCTTTCCATCTGCGTTTTCTTTCCTGTTCGTATCCTCTCTTTTAGGTTTACGACAGTACTTTGCTAGATGTCCTATAGTGTCACAATTATAACACTTTCTGATTTCTTTTCTGGGCTGATGTCATGAACTCAGAGTGGCTCTGCCACACTGCCACAGTTGAACACATGCAAGATGCATGATGTGGGTTTTGTTATCACTCAGGCACCATCTCCACATACCTCCACCTTCCTGAAGTAGTAATTGCAGTGCATGCTTAATCAGCATTGCAAACCACCACATGCCTCCACATGCCTCCACCTTCCTGAAGTAGTAATTGTAGTGCATGCTTAATCAGCATTGCAAATCACCATAGCAGTATTGCCAATCCCCAACCAAGGATTGCAAATAAGGACTCAAGAATTGCCAATAGGACTTAGGGATTGCAAATACTAGTTTATCAGTTTAGTCAGATTGCAAATTGTGGTTTAGCAGTTTAGTCAGTTTGAAGGGTATAAAAGGAGCACATCTCCCCCCTCTTTCTTCAGCAATGTATCTTCATCTTGAAGTTGAACTTCATCTTTGAAAGTCACCTAGTTGGTTCTAACCCAACACCTCAGTACCCTCAGTACCTAAGGCAGTCATCAAGCTCTAGGAGCCAGAGACTAAAACCCTTCAGTACCCAAGGCAGTACTTTGCTACCGCAGTCTACCCGCAGGCGTGACAGCTGACCATCAGAGATATTATCTCGGTTCACCCTCATTCCTTTATCCTTCTCGGCCAACATCGTGAATCCCTTTCTATTGGTCCTACCAACAGGGCGCGCCTTATGTCTCGCCGTCTCTGCGTTAAAGATCGTCAAGACCTTGTCCCAGGTTCTGTCCCTTTTGTATTCAGACTTTAGTTCCATGTGGATGATCCTGTAGGACGGTGCTAGGATGGTATTGAGGAATAGACCTGCTCGTTCCTGTGAGTCAAAGTTCAGTCCAACCAACTCCGCTTCAGCCATCGTCTTCAAGAACTCCTCCACATGCTTAGCCATTTCTTCGGCCGTCGCATCGTCCCTTAAGTCATAGCCAAACAACGCTTGACGGACGTTTCTCTGGTTCTCGATCGTGGCTGTCACATGTAGGGTCAAGCAGTAACTCCACATTTCTCTAGCTGACATCTTCTCAGATAAATCAAGCATTACAGCATCCAACACTGCTCCCTTGATCATCCCCTGTGCTTTATTCTCCCTCGCTTGCCACTTTTCCCATTCCTTCAACTCTTCTCCAGTGATCCTCCTACCAATCACTTGCCCTTTGACGGGTGTCGTAGGAGGTACTGATCCCGCCCTCTCGGCTGCCGGTCTAACCCCTACTCGACCAGCTTCGGTATCATTACCCGTGACGATATTCCATGCGTCACCTATCTGTAGATACACCTCGATCGACTTCCTCCACTGAGCATACAATGCTGGATCGTGGGATAACTTGGGGAGATTCTCAAACAAAATCTTAGACGACACAGAGGCCATTATGAGAAGAGTAGAAATAGGAACTTGCCTTAGTTATACACAGAGGTACGTGACTTCCGACTGTTAATCTGTTTCGCTTATAATTAGGTGATAATACAGAGGGGAAAAAGAGCATGCATCAATTCTACATGTCTCTATACTTATCACATTCCACTCACATGCAGTAAACCAGAGACGATCGAATAGAGTTAAGAGGATAAGTTGAATGGAGAAATATTCGACAGAAGGGGTAATTATCTAACGGCGGTTCGGCCGTCCTGGCCCGATTCTATCGGCTAACATGGATGTCAAGTGTTTGTTGGGAACGATTAGTCTCATTCGTATGGTAGGAGGGTAAGGAAGTTGTGGAGTGTCCGGATGGGGAAGAAGCCAACGAAAATGGAACTACAGGAGGAAAGACGCGACCAGCATTTTCACTTGGACCATGCCTTGACGTAGCTCGGTCAGACATCGCATGGTGAGTGAGTCGGTACTGGTCAAGAATTTGGCTGGGAATAGTGTAGCGGATACTTGAATCAGGTGGGTTTTTTGGCATATGAGATGCCTCTCCTGGACTGTGACTCCCATCAATCAATTGTTCAGGAGGTACAGGTGATCGTTGGCCTGAATTGGGAGTCGGCGAGTAGATCACCACATAACTCAAAGGAATAATCGTAGCAACAGTGGCACCGACATGAACCACAAGACGGTCCGGATCTACTTTGAGGCACAAGGTGACTTACAGGGCAGTCAATATCATTCGCTGGCCTTGGATTTGATTATCCGCCAGCCACTGGATAAGGCTGTTCAGACATGTGATCCTGGTGTCTTCTACTTCCTCCTCTGCCTCGGGATTCAACGGAGTTATTGCCCCGCGCGTTTTACTCTCTAATATCAAGCCAAGTCGGATCCGGGCATTCTGTACAGGCCCATCTGGGTCAAAGTGGAAAAGTCAGGCCCCCCCCCCCCCCCCCCCCCCCCCCCCCGGTAAATACGGAGCTGTTGACATGAATCTTCTCCACTGCAAATACTCTGTGACCACATCTCCATGACAGGTCTATAGCCAATACTCCTCTGCAGTTCAATTTGAGGCCCGGCTACTACTCCTCCTGAGAAACGTACACGAGTTGCGATTCCTGGTGATTGATTGATGGGGTATGTTAGGTGACGGACGGAAGCCATGACGCTCCAAAGTGTCACGGGGCTTAGCGTGATGAATCGAAGATCCGTGCAACTTCAAAGTGTCATGGGTAAAGATCATGACACTTCGAAGCGTCACACTTTCCTGTCCATGACCGTGAGGAGAAATCATCTCCATTGATCCCCATCAACTTCTATGATACCAAACTGTGTCCAGGATATGAGGACAGCTGCTAGAAGAGCTTCATCCACTTGGGCTCAAAAATAAGCATGCATGCATTCCTCTATAGCGCCATAAAGCTTCACTTTTGTCCATCTCACACTGGGAGTAATGTCGGGATCTGACCCTGTTTGAAGGTCAAGAGGGGCAGTATCTGAGCGGTATAATGTGATAGAATGGGTACTCGTGGAGTCAGAAAAAAGGTGTTGGAGGAGGGAAGTTTCTTCCATGGGTCATGTCTTCCGTCTGTCACGGGTACCCCCGTGCTGCTTTGAAGCGTCACGTCTGCCGTCCGTCACCTAACAGGTACATTTCTTGAGAGTCTTCTTGCGTTGGAAGCAGTGGAACACTCCTCACATCTCCAAGCATCTCAAGTGTGTCTGTCTGATCAGAGTTGCCAATGGACGCGTGTGCGATGACTGGCCACATGTGGAGTTCGGGCGACGGGTCAGATTGCGTCGAGGCTAGGTGAGTGACTATTGTGTCAGGATCACGGGTTTATCAGAGATGTATTCAAATCAATTTTTCCCTTCTCCGCTTCACCATTCCGGTTATAAGTTTGCCCTGTTCTCCTTTTACCCCTAGTTGCCAATTCAGCATCACATTATACGTTTCCTACATCTCTGTGTCCCTCATCTATCTCCATCTTACCTCACTCATTTTCCTCATACTATCCTTCATCTTTACTCTATTGATTTTGGTATCACTCATATTCCTTTTTACTATATAGAAGCAGCCCATTTTTGGTAGGTGTCTTTGTAGTAACCGTATAGATCCGTGTGGATCATTCTCCTTCCTTCTACCATATTCCAACACATTCCACCACAATTTTCTTCTATCCCATTCCATGAGATTCCATACTTATTCATCTCGTAGGTAGTTTGTAGTTATAAACCCTTGTAGATAGAAGTATGCATCATCTTACCCTTCAAATGCCTTTCTACATTGGAGACGTTTTCTGTACCAATTGATCGCGTCTTACAGTCTTGTTGAATGTATCTGCTTGTTACTTAGCAAATCTTGTGCGACTCATTCTCATCAACTCATAGTCTCTTCAATCTACTGCAGCACTAGACTACATATGTACTACATCACTAGGTCCGTTCCCTACCAGGGAGGCCCTATGCCCCTTAACTCATTGACACAGACTAATTTCCATGTCTGGTCCCAACAGTGTTCTCAGTGACCTGGACACTCCTGAACACCCGCACCAAGAGCCCTGACCATCTGGTATATCCCCACCCTCCCGCCCTCGTCCCCCCAAGGTCAGTCCTGGTATGTCTGCAATCACAACCTTTTTGATCACAGCCGTGTCATGACTGTGCCAGAGGGGTCTGTGTGGCAACCTGCCAGTGGGATGTGCAGGTGATTGGGATTTGGCCACACACAGTTTCAGAATTTTCCCTATGGCCGCAAATAATCTCTCTTGGACTCGCAGGAAGCATACCTAGCAGGCAGAGACTGGCTTCTGCGTCTCACAGGCCCCAGAGGACTTGATGACCGGAACTCTGTTGTATCCTGTTCAGGTACATTATTGATGCTCTCCTGGTAATGAGAGTCAAGAAGGGCAAGGTGATGTTGCAATATTTCCAGCCCAGGCATGTGGGAAAGACCTGAGGCCGAGTCTCCCCCTTGTGTTGGTAGATAGGAGTCAAGATGTTCTGGTGGTTGATAGTTGGGGTCATCAAGAGACGATGTAGAAGTCGGGGTTATCTCTCCTCGGGTACTCCCACCACTTGCTGGGTCTGTCGCTGAGGGGGAGTGGGTCTGATCCGAACTTGGTTTATGTTTACACACGGATTGCAAATAGATCATTGTGTTGATGCTTGAGCCAACATGAACCACAAACCGATCCGGGTCATCTTTGGGAAGTATGGTGGCCCGTAAAGCGTTTACTACTAAAGGGTGCTCTTCATGAAAATTATCGGCCATCCATCGGATCAGATCATTGAGACATTGAACGCTGACATAATCTCTTAACTCCTCAGAAACCAGATTTAACGGTTCAATCACACGTGCCACCTTGTCGTCTAGTAAAAACGCCAAGTTTAGCCCTGTAGTTTTGTATAAACCATCGCCAGTAGGAACCCAAGTTTGAGGGGGATCACCTTCGATTACTGAGCCATTGATAAGGACAGTCTTCTTCTGCAAATACTCCCCAATTACGTTTGAACTACAGGTTCGATATTCATACCCGTCAATAGGTGGTACCGGGGACTCAAAAGATCTTGGTAGGGGAAGCTGGGGTAGAGCCAAGCGTCTTGGTTCCTCATCCGTGGTGTCTAACCCCCTAGGGTATGGAGGAGGCCATTGTGGGAGAAATTTGTATTGATCTTGATACTTACATAATAAACACACACCATCTGAGTGCGAACCATTTGAATACCCAAAGCTCCGGTACGGGTAGGGATGAAATTCACCCTCTCCATTCGATTGTTGTTCGTCGGATGTATTGTGATATGCGCTAGTCGGCATTTCAGGGGCCACAGAGTCACGGGGACTCGATGGGGTCACTCCGTCCATACCTAGTGGTTCGGCTACTACTACTTGAAATTGACAAGCGATACTAGTCTATCCTGCATATAAAGACAAGATATGAATCTGAGTTTGATTAAGAAGTATTCATCTAATATCCAACGGACATGTCGGTCTTGATTAATGATGAAGGGAAGAGAGAGAAAATAAGGGAAGGGAAGTCAAGGGAAGGGAAGTCAAGGGAAGGGAAGTCAAGGGAAGGGAAGTCAAGGGAAGGGAAGTCAAGGGAAGGGAAGATGAGGGAAGGGAAGGGAAGAGCAGAGAGGGGAAGGGGAAGGGAAGGGGAGGGAAGGGAGAGGGAAGGGGAGGAGGAAGGAAGAGGAACGGAAGGGGGAGGGAA
>NW_006711245.1:96637-183614 GCF_000271645.1 Tremella mesenterica DSM 1558 | reverse complement strand
GGGAAGGGGAAGGGGACGGGAAGGGAATGGAATGGAATGGAATGGAAGGGAGTAGTAACTAGGGAACAAAAGGGGAAGAGAAGAAGAGAAAGAGCAGAGGGATGAAATGAATATCAATCAGAGTTGTGACGTGATCTGCGATGAGACGAAGTAGATCTATCAATGATACATGGATTCTCAGGCTCGTACCTTGTCATGACGGACGATAGTCGATTCCTCAACGTCTGAATTCCACCGACCGAACCGACTCGGTCCAAATCTCTCGTGGGAGACGTAGGGTCCAAGAACCATGGGACCCATGAGTTCTTTTCATGTATGTCTTAAAAAGCATCAAATTGGAAACCGCTTTGCAGTGATGTTCGGAGACGAGGAGACTGCCTGAGTGATATGTCGATTCCCGGTAGTGGATTACATTCTGCAGCATCCGAATGTTAAGAACAAATCCCATAACTGACCACATTTTGGTCATAAAGGTGAGGGACAAAGTAGGACTTGTATATTGACAGGTACATACATGGCGGAAGAGATGGTATTGCACTTTTGGAGCGAAAACAGGAGAGGTAATTTGTTGGGACGGACTATCAATGACGTACATTTGTGCATATAAGCAGTGATACACTAGTACACTGCAAGGGGGTGGATATAGTCAAATCTCGGTATCCTATGATAATGTGCAGTGTACTTAAGTGCCTCTTCATTGAATTTCCTTCCGGAATGAATAACCTCCGGTAGATGTTAGGAGATATCGCAATTTCTCCCCTTTCTCACACCACCCTATGGTCATGACTCTCCCCTGTTCTTTCCCCTCCCCTTGTTGAATCATTGTGTCTGTGCCGTGCCGTTGAAATCACAGGGAGCTCAACAATTGCAGCCACTGTGCCGTTGATATGCAAAGACAAGTGAGAATGTACGCCCGACCAGGTCTCACCTCCAACGAGGTTCACTCGTACCTCACTCACGGACAACATGGCTCCCTCCCTACTATTGTCAGCTACCCACCTAGAAAGTCCATCCACAGCGTGATCAGTCACTTGTGATATCTGTGGTGGTTCCAGGGTCCCAACTTCTCCCAGTTTGGCTTCGATCCGGGCTTTGATAATTGGTACCATATCAAAGGCCGATGCCCCCCTCCTGGTGGGAGACAAGGCACCAGCAAGTTGTGTTGTATAACGCTTCAAATAGTCTTCCCGTTGATTCCGAGTTGCTTTTCGAAGATCCATACTAAAAAGAGGATCCACAATGACAATATCTGAATCGCGTGTCTGCATCACCTGAGGTACCGTCACCGCATTTGGGCGGGCAATGTTATGGGGTGAGGGACTATTTGACTCTCCTGTTGAGTAAGTACGAGGTCACCACGGGACCGCCGTGGCACCGCTGGGTGGTAACCAGACGGAAGGATCTAACCTGCTACTAGGCAATCCATAATCACCAGAGGACCTTAGTGTAGAAGGGGACACCGTTTGTGTTGTTGTTTCTGGTCGGTTGAGCGGGTAACTATAATGATGATGACCAGGATGAGGAGTATAGGGAGAAGTACTGGTATAATGAGCCTGAATACTGGCCCCTTGACGAGCGCGAGACCGATTAGAGCCAGGAGGGAGTTGACCAATCGCAGAGCCAATTAGACTCGGAGGGATGTAGGAGTGGTTCATGTCGAGAATCCTTATTGGTTGTGAGCTGCTGTACTGCAGCCTCTACGGTTCTGATATTTATAGACTGCTAGCATCCTGCGGATCTCCAAACGGAGGGTGAACCACCCCCAATGGCTGCGTATACGGCCATGGAGGAGGGTGTATAAAAGGAAGAGAGATGAAGGGATGAGCCGGGTAAGTGGTCACGGAGGAAGGGAAGTTAAGAGAGGAGGGGGGAAAGAACGGATGTGAAGAATGGATGATGGTGGGAAGGTGGAAAAGTGGGAAAGTGAGAAAGTGAGAAAGTGGGAATTTGGGAAAGTGAGAAAGTGAGAGAGTGAGAAAGTGAGAAAGTGAGAAAGTGAGAAAGTGAGAAAGTGAGAAAGTGAGAAAGTGAGAAAGTGAGAGAGTGAGAAGGTGAGAAGGTGGGAAAGTGGATGAATGATCACCAGAGCGTGTATAGAGTTAAAAGATCTCTGATCTCTCGTTTTCACTTCATTGATAAGACTTCTCACTGTGGGTGGGAGAAAGTTATTCATGTCAGGATATCCGAGCCCGTCGGCATTCTCACACTCCACAAGGGATCGATGGTGAAAGGTCGAATGGAAGGGAGGATTGGGATTGATCCATCGCCGTCCATCGCCGTTCATCCCCGTCCATCGTTGGATCTGTCAGTATTTGGATGTATGTATCAACTGAACTAGATCCGAGGCGGGCCTACCATCTCAATGATCACGTCTGATCTACTGTATTGACTTGAATCTAATACGCTACCAACTCCTCTTAGTCCATTTCATGCTGAGTGGTTTTAAAACGCAGTGTGGTTTATGACTTGTAACCACCTGTTGAAACGTATGTTGTGTAGATATAGTTTCTTGATATACCTGTATGTCTTTCCACTTTACCGAGCAGATCTAGGTGTGTAGTGTACAACGAGTGAGACGCCTTGTCATCCATCTTGATGACCCGTGCGGTGAAGGTACCAGGTTGTAAGAGTGGACTTGTTTGTGTGCCCGATCGATGGCCTACCCGTCGGGGACTGTATTTTCTATCTAACTACACATGCCAACCCTTAACTTGGGAGTCTGAGTCAAGCATTTTAAGAGTAAGTAGATGCTAAGGGTTCTGTACCTATCAATGCGTAACTGGAACCAGTCTATGATGTCTGTCTATGGATGTCGAGTGGATGGTGATCAATCAATAGCATCGTTATTCCGAGCCATGTGGCGAGAATTTCATGTTTTTCGCCACACTCGACGAGTGCCACAACTTGACTTTGGTAGTTTCCGTCGGAAGCAACCCCAACTCTTCTCTTTCACCCCAATTGTTCTTACAGATATCAAATGGATACTACCTCTCTCTTCTTCACCATACCACTACTCGAGCAGCGATAGTATACCGACTTACAGCACGAGTTGAAACAAGTCGGTATGTCTTCCAACGACGAGTTCAGGAGACGTAGGTTGCTACGGAAATTGGAAGAACTCGAGGTGAGTTTGGGTTCTTCTTCGTCCCCTTCCCCCTTGCATCCTCCGATCTATTCTCCATGTGCATCTTATATGCCGAACCTCTGTCTTTCATATGACAAGCATTCTCTCTCATTTTTTTCGGGGTGTTCCGCACCCTTCGGTCGTTGACAGCGGTATACGTTTGTCACTACACTTAAATCGCCATATCCCCATCGTCGACAGGGGTATACATACGTCATTACACTCAACTCGCCGTATCCACGTTGAATCAAATTAACTGAGCAGCGTACAAACCCTACAGATATACCAACCACATCATTTTTACCGACCCCAACCCCATCCACATCATCGCCTTTGAACTCTCAAATCCAATCACAGACTCAAAAGAGGAAACAAACTCCTAACGTACGTCGAATACTTTATGGGAAGAAGAATTTGAAAGATTGGTTATCTGAATTGGTACGTTTTTTTTTATCTTCATTCATCACCTGTCTCTCTTTCCGCTTTCCATCCCCGTCTCATTATGTTTTTCCATTTCATTTCTTTTTCCTCTACATTTCAAAAAACGATCTCGATCTTCAGCCTTGTCTCCCAGATATCTGGTAACTTTGACTGTTGTCCGTGTGCACCCATGTCTTCACCTCAATTACAAATATGATTCTATGACATAAGATATATTGATTAGTCAACAATATGAACTGTGACAGAAGGAATACATGAGAAACTAATTGTGAGAATCAGGACGGAAGGAATATCGAGTAGTCCACGGAAGAAACTTGGTGGAGTCCAATCTGTACTCAACTCACGCTCAGCCTTCCTCCACCTCTCCATATTCATCAGCCACCTCACCACCTCCCCTCACCCCACCGAGAACTCTCTGTTCGTCTTGCGGTTATATCGGTTCTTATCGATGTATCCGTTGTGGGGAATGGAGTTGCGACCGAACTTGTTTGGAGGTACATGCTCGTGATGGGGGTTGTGGAGTGGGAGGATGATACGAGTTCTTTGTTGTTGAGTGAAGATCATAAACGATTCATGATACGACATGATATTTACAAATGAGATGCTATGTGACAGATTAATTATTTTATCTACAGATGATTCAGTGACGTCTTCACTTTATACACATGACCAACCGTCCTACTTCATCGCTCTATGACTAGATATCCTACCCGTCCAATTATGCTTCCTCTATGAGTCTACCCTCTCCTTCCAGGCCTGCAATTCCTGTCTTCCAGATTCTTCCTTACCTCTAAGGTTCACTCCCTTCCTTTCCTCATCAGCCCGGACCTTCTCGTCTGTACGCGAAAATCTCCACCGACACGCGATGAGAGATTAGAAGACCGAATCCACACACCAAATAATTGACATTGTCACCTACTTCACCTACTTTCCCACCTCATAAAACCCCTTCATTTCCAAATCCCTCTCCACCCTTACCCTCGCTCGACGGATTTGCCAATCAGTTATCATCCTCCAAACCGGTACACCCGGTCCAGAAATCAACCAAAGGAAGAAATCGACCACGACGTTATTCCCCGGTACCGCTCCTTTGGAAGTCATACGCATCAGGTCAGTCACCAAGTGAGATATGATTTGATAATGGTTTTTGTTCAAACCTAAAAGTCAGCATAATCCTTCAACCCATCTCCATTCGTACCGTCATGCCGGTTTTTAATCCATACCGACTGGTAAAACGTTAACGTCTGTGCGACTAAAATGGGAACAAAGGTAGATGAATGATATGTGAGTTTGAAAAGGGAAAGGGTCAGATTCTGTAAAATCAACACTCACCACGTATCAACAACCTAGAACATTCTTCCGGTGAAATGGGTGAATCACCTTCTTCA
The DNA here is from genome assembly GCF_000271645.1 of Tremella mesenterica DSM 1558. Classification (NCBI taxonomy): domain Eukaryota; kingdom Fungi; phylum Basidiomycota; class Tremellomycetes; order Tremellales; family Tremellaceae; genus Tremella; species Tremella mesenterica. The sequence goes on along the minus strand of NW_006711245.1, from coordinate 178,661 downwards.
ATCTTCTTTGTGATTTCAGGTTTCGTCTTGTTTTCTTCTACAAAACCTGGACTGTCTATACCTGCCGACATGTAGATATGTATGTCGACATTATGTAAGAGCATTTCGGATCGGAGGGCGTCTGCGAGGCCTGGATGTTAGTGTTCCTTCACGTTTCATCACAAATATATGAGTCAGGTGTTATTTTGAGTTACTGGGGAGGTGAATGATGGAAAAAAAACATATGAAACGTTGAGTTTTTAATATCTCTCTAAGACCATCGTTTCCTTCTTTCTGTCCAATTGTCTTTCTGTTCATTGTTACAGTAGCATCAGAGGTAGGATAGTTTGAAAAAGACATATATGCATTGGATTAAAGAGGGTATTACAGAGAGATGGGAGTTGAAGAGAAATGTGTGACAGGGAGAAACACGTGAGAGATGGCAATTAAACTCACCCCTAAGAGCATACTTTCCAGGGGAATACGAAGTGTATCCGACGAAAGATGTGTATCCAAGGAACGAAGACACGAAGATTATTTTCCCTTTGACACGATGGGATATCATCTTTTTGATAGCGGCCTGATTGTCAGTCATCAATATCTCCTCAGCGCAGAGCGCGTCCTGAACGCTTGTTGCGCCAGGTATAGGTTTGCGCGTTTTTGAAGGATTTCGAGAAGGTCAATGCGATTGAAGTGTGACTTGGCTGTGTGGTGAAATATGTAGTACATGTGATATGAACACGAAGAAGTTTGGTGAGTGACTGTAACTTGCGCATTGTGTCAGATGAGGAATGAAAGATTGAAAGAGGGTCAGAAGGAAGAACGTACGAAAGCCGTCCACGCTTGGACCCAATAAGTCCCATCAAGACCCTGTTCGTCAGTCCAGACCCGTGAGTTTTCTTCAGCAGGAGGACAATGGTGAGACCGCGGATGAAGAGAAGGCAAGTGGAAGCACCTCAAGATGGATACGTGATGAAAGGACATGATAGCTTGAGTAAGAGGTTGGTCAGTCACAGGAGAAGATCGTCGCAAGTCGCAAAGAAGAGATCCAGAAGGGTAAGAGAAGGGTATAAGAAGGTAAGGCAGGGTGACGAGAAGACGAAGATGCCAGGACGAAGAGGCAACACAGGGTAAGATTGGACAAAAACAGAGACAGTCAGAGTGAGAGACAATAACTCACCTTCTGCCAATCCTCGGGAGTGGAATCGACCAAAAACCTAGGTTGAGAGAAACCCGCGCAGTTGAATATATATTCCGGTATCCTACCGTGAAACTCTATAGCCTGATCGAGAGCTTCCGAGGATGTTTTGGAGGACATGAGATCTGCCGAGATGATTTGAAGTTTTTGACCTGGTAAGACGAGAGGCTGTGGGTCAGTTTTGGGTTCATCCCCCCACACCAAAAGGATACATGTAATGAGTAGTCAAGCAGCATAGCAAAGTGAGTTTTTGGTGGATGGGCATGGGGCAGGAGGGGAGTGGATGTAGAGTGATAAACTCACTTTGAGCTCTTCCTCTGCTTCTTGTAACTTTTTGATATCCCTAGCGACGATGGTGACACTTGCACCTTGTTTTAACATATCACCAGCTAGTGCTTTACCCAGCCCGGAGGAACCTCCTGTGATGTAACATATCTGGGCGTGTTAGCTATAGTCTTTTCTCTCCACATGCAGGGGGTGGGCTACATTGAGAAAGCCTCCAGATACAAAGGACCATCCATGAGGTATGGGAGAGTAGCAGAAAATATGCAGATATATGGCGGGGAGGGGGAATGTTGGAAGCTCACCTTTCCCCCAGGTTGAAACTTTGATTTACTCCAGAATGGCATGACGATAGCAGCTAACACGATGACGACGATGGTTGAGATGAATGGGGCCACGAGAGGGTAGAGAAAAGACATTGATCTCCTTCAAAGTTTCCACCTGTAGCGAACAGTAACTACAGTTAGGACAATACAGTGAAGAGGAGGAAGAGAAGGATACTCAACTCTGTTCGGAGGATAAATTTCAACAACAAACTATCATCGCCGACGAGACCGATGATGACGACGACGACGATGACTAAACCGACACCTATACCTATCAGACCATTCGATGATCCATCCAAGGGAGAACAGGAAAGTGTTCATGATGTTTACGAAGATATAGCGGGTCATTTCGCTCAGACGAGGTATAAAGTGGGTCATCATTGATAACTATTACTACTTGTACTTCGTCATTCAATAAAGTCACAATGTCACTGACAGCTGACAACTAGCCATGGCCAATAATAGAATCTTTCCTACTATCTCTCCCTCCTCATTCACTAGGTATAGACCTCGGAGCGGGTAACGGGAAATATCTACCCACCGCTCTCAAAGCGGGTTTGGAGATGATCGCTGTGGATAGAAGTTTCGGTTTGTTGAAGATTGCCAAGGATCTCGTAGGGGACAAAGGGGATTGTGTGAGGGGTGATTTATGTGGGAAATCATGGAGAGGGGTATTTGTGAGTCATAGTCTATACCCTTGTCATCATCCCAACTCCCCCTTCAAGTCATCGTATTGCATCTCATGCCTTCCCCCCCTCTCATCGTTTCTTTCACTCTCACTTATCCTTCGCTCCTGCTTCTCTGGTACTTTATTCCTGCTTCTTTGGTAATTGACTCCTGCTACCCCGGCTCTTGGCTCCTACATCTGGTCATGCTCGTCGCTCAGTCAAATCCAAAGATCAGCACCTGACTCTAGAAATAGGACTTTGCAATCTCTATCGCTGCCATACATCATCTTTCCACCCATCTCCGTCGACTAGACGCAGTTCGAACTCTCATCTCCACACTCCAACTAAACTCTCAACCTCCTTACTCTAGATTCATGATCTACGTCTGGGCGTACGAACAAGGATCCTCCAGTCGGAGAAAGATGGGTACGACTACAGCGACTCCTATCGTCGACTCCAACTCATCAACTTCCAACACAAATCAGTCCCCTCAAACACACTCGACTCATGAATTCGACGCTTCTTCCTCATCTGGCATCTCGAAGATGATAGACGATGCAGTTATTATGAGCCACATCGAGCCCACTACGATAACAGAAAAAGATTTGGAGGTGAAAGAACAAGACGTCTTGGTCCCTTGGGTTATCCCCTCTCAATCTTCCCGTTCAAAACGAGCCACAACAGAAATTGAGATCGTCACAAATGATCAGAAAGTGAGTAGTGAGAAACAAAAAGTTTATCATCGATATTACCACCTCTTCGTCCAAGGTGAATTACACCAACTAGTCGTCGATGCTGCCAGAGCCGAGGGGTTCGATCATATAGACGACGATCACGAGCAACCGACCGGAGGGGATCATGGCGAGTTGAGAAATACGGAGAATGAGAAACGACGGTGGATGAGGATAAGGAGACAAGGTTGGGAAAAAGATAATTGGTGGTTGGAAGCGGAAGTTGGGTTGAGAAGTTGAGGTTCGTAGGTATGGTACTGTGTGATAGATGAGCTGAATCACTCGACTTAACGTTTACTGAATGACTCACATATGTGACATACTCACCTTTATTCAGAATACTACATCTACTGAAAGCTAATGGTCTGTCACAGGTACCACCATCAGCGATCAGGTAGGAGGTCGTGGGCTGTCAAGTCGTTGAGACTCATTTTCGTCAAACCTCGGATGCATCACTACTCCGTACCTTCAGTCAACTCCTGTCTCCCAAGAGTCCTTACATGTGCCTACGATCTATCAACGTCCCTTGCGATTCACACTCACGACTCTCCTGGATAGCCTGGAGTCTCCTATATTCCTGTACCTGATGCAACGCACCAATCGAAAGCATTTGATAAGCCGTACTACGTACAGGATTATGTATCATATCCACGGCCAACTTTGGAATGTCAATCTCATCAGCTTGAAGTGGCATTGTCCGCGAAGCAGACGAAGCGAAAGATTGATCATCCTCTGAAGAATACCCGTCAAGGAATTCGTAATCAGGCGGTGGATCACTCGGAGCATCATTCCATATTAGGGTTGACTCTCTTGAAACCCCGTCGTCTGCATGACTTGGGTATTCTCTCGATTGCAAGTCCGACGGACCCAAAAGCTGATAGGGTGCAGGTGTGTCTTGGTCACTCGTAGATAAGGGAAATGTTACCTCGGATTGGAAGTTGCGAGTACGAGTACGAGTACGAGTACGGATCCTACTGTAACGATCTAGGAAATCTTCTCCATCCTGAAAGATAGCGGTAGACTCGGAATCGTCACTACTCGTACTGAAGTGACCCATGTCGAGCCAATTGGATATGAGTGTCAAATTGATCTAAAATGGACCAGTGAGGGAGTTTGTTGACAGCTTGTCTGGATGGAGAGACTTGAGAGTGATAAGAGAGATGTGAGATGGCAATGGAAGTAAGTGTTGAGTGAGATGAGATTGATGATTACCTCTGATAGGTTTCTTCAGTGATCATTGAATTGATGGAAAAAGTGGAGTGAAGTAATACTCATAGTGTACATATATATACTTTTTTCCTCCTACATTCCCCTTGATCACCATCTCGGTCATCTTCATACTCCGATTCTCTCCATGCCCGGCGTTTCAAAGGAGGGTTGGGTTCAAGATGACGCTAGAACTTTCTAGTCACCTCCTTTCATCTTATAGAAAGATGGAGGGCTCAGACCATGAAGCCCTTTCGGCCGAAATCATAGTCTGATTGACACCCACCATACCCACCCAGATGATCTCACACAAGATAAGAGGACGTTTAGTAGAGGTCTTGGAGGGTTCACGTATCGGGTCTCAACTCACAATTACAGTCGGAAACTTTCAGGACCAATACTCATAGGGAGATCAGCTCCCACTAGCAGGGTTGATATTGAACCTTTTAGGACGGTTTATGATCGCGGGCTCGCTACCTGGTCATGACAGAAACCCCGGAAACTACATATCTCATCTTACCCCTCAACCAGATATTGTACATATTACGCCTTTACAATTTGTGGTTGTGAGGCTTGGCGGGGGGCAGACCTAGTGATGGAACAGATCAAACAGACTCAAAAGGGATGGAGTTGATATTTCTTACACAAAAGATGTAATGTGATGGAAAGAAAAAGAAATGCAACAAGACATCTATGTCTGATCCTGACACATATTTGCATTGGTCATCTACTGAAAAATAACAAGATAACGGTCGGCGTTATAGCGGTGAGCCGTTAGGCTAATTACGGATAGCCAACAAACTCGAACGCATCAATCATACAGACATAGGAGGCGTCTCCGGGAGATTCACTAATCATCATGGTGGGAGGATGCGCCATCCGGATGGATGCTAGAGTTCTGATCTGTGGGCACAATAGTAGCCTCGTCTTCGTTGTTGGAGCCGAAGTCAGACGTCTTGGAAGGAGGGATATACTCTTCAATTGAAAAGAGCGGCTCATCCCCTGCTTCCTTTGGGGACTGAGTGAATCCGGCTGTGTTGGCCAGAGATAGGATATTGCTCCACTGGGAGATCGGCACATTGCCTGGCCTCCATCCCCCCAAGGTGTGAGGATTCTGGGCGATGGTAAATGACAAAGCAAGATCTTCCTGGTAGCTCTGGCCTGGTACCCATGGTCCCTCCTCTATGACATGCCTGTCATTGTCCTTGTCCTTATAGGTCAAACATATATTGAGCCCATGGTTTTTAGGTGGAATGGTCCAAACATTGAAATCTAATTGTACTAGGACACCATCATTCAAGTCGACGGACTCCCCTGCTTGGACTAGATGCATAGACTCAGACATTGTGCAAGAGAACAGGTGTGATGATGCAAGGTGGTTGTCAAATTCAAAGTTATGGTACCAAGAGAAGCTGGTGTGGTGGTGGTTGTCAAGTTGATTCTTGTTGTTGTTATGTATTGGAGGAATCAGTGATCCAAAACTAGCTTTATACTTTTCCCTCACCCTCGGGCTCTCGGTGATCCTCATCATCAAATCAAGTCCGACGCCGAGCCCATCAACGGAGGTATCATGATGACGTCGTAGGTGTTGAAATTCACGATCTAGTATGGATTCATAAGATCTTAGAGAACTATGTAGAAGAACTATCTAGATATATATCACTGTCACGGCCGTCGAGCAACTACTTCCTAATAGACCGACGGTCGACGAACCTCGGCTAACTTCACGCTCTGAGTCGATGTCTCACCCAACCAGGAGGGCGCAAACGTCGAAAGGAGTGTAACTACGGCGTACTTCGGCGTAGTTACTCTAACTAGGGTTTTGTTCTACTGATGGCGATGTATCTCGATTTATAGCTATCTCTATCTGTCTTTTACTACTGACAACAATCAAGGATCGCTGAAGAACTTCAGCGATCTTCTCAGCTAATATAACCTATCCCTCCTAGACGTTCATCCAACCCTCCCGCGCTTTGACGTACTTCAACGCACTTCGTCCAACTTCTCCGAACCCCGGCCACCCTCTTCCTCCTTCGACTAACTCCGTCTAATATCGCCGCACTTCTGCTCCCATTGTCCCTACCTAGCCTAACTCCGCCTAACTTCGCCGCACTTCTGCTCCCATTGTCCCTATCTACCCTAACTTCATCTAACTTCGCCGTACTTGGTCTCAGAGGTCCTGAGTTACGTGTAGAGTAAAGAGGTTTGAGTCGTGATGGGGTTTTGATGGTCAAAGGAGGGTCGTTGTTGGTGGAATAATCGAGGTGTCACGACGTAGTTCGTGACAATCACCCAGGGGATATGTAGTCCTTAGTCATCTTTCCCACGCTCTAACTCCTAATAACACCGCAGTGTGGCGGGTCACCATTCAACACCCCCCTTGACACGATCACACTGCATGTTTACACCCTCGCCCAAAGTGCCACTTTCACCAGTCCATCCCTATTTCCATATTTCCTCGTTGAACCCTGAAAATTTTCACACGCTCCACATAAACAAACATCGCCCCGTCTCTTTTCTCTTTTACATCTCTACTCATCATCATCCTTCATTTCTTTACTATTTCTCTTGTCTCAACAGCTGAGTATCGCCGCTCCTACTGGTACGGAAGGTCTCTTCTGAAGAACTTGAGTTCAAACCCCACGCGCTACCTTCTTGTCGAGAGTCCTCCAGTTCACGCTGGACGGGCCAGGCGAGTTAACCTGTCGCCAAGTGCCTGCTGCCAGTTCACGCTGGTGGCTATGCCGGGTGATGGGGGTAATACGATCAATGAGTCTCTTCGACGTTGGAGTAGGGTTATGATATGAATTTGATGTTATGGTATGATTGCCAAGACGTTGCTTGACGGGGATATGATGGTTTCCAAGGGTGTGATAGTGAGTTGTGAGATCTTTCTTCTTCGCTAGATGTCCCCACTTTTCCTCATACGTCCTTTCCTTTTCCTTTGGAGCTTTTACTGTGACACGTATTGATAATGATGTTCCTTCTTGTTCAATTATTTTCTTGTGTGTCATGACGGTTGAGTGTGTTGTCATCTCGTCTTCTGTTGGACTATTCTTTTCTTTTATAAGTGTCTTTGCTTGTGGACAGTCATGTCGATAGTGACCTTCTTTTCCACACGTCCAACATACTCCTTTATGTTCTTGTTTACGACCCTTCTTATTCTTTATTCCCACTGCCATGAGAATTGTTCCGCACGTCACCACTGCAGTCATGCCGCTTTCCGTGACTACTTTCTCTGGTCTAATCCCAATATTTTCTGCATGTCTCCAATGTGCTGTTCCACCTACTGTTTTCGTAAAGATGTCTGCTTCTTGGAGTTCTGTCTCCACATATTCCAACTTGATCTTTTCCTGTTCGACGTGATCACGGATGAAATGATATCGGAGATCTATATGTTTACTGCTTTTATGATGACCGGGATTGTTTGAGAGAGCTATTGCCGACTGATTGTCGCAATGAATAAGAACGGGAAGGAATGTCTCTGTCTTGATTCCAAACTCTTTGAGAATACTGAGAACCCATGTTACGTCTTTGATTGTTTCTGTCAGAGCCATATACTCTGCTTCGGTCGTAGACAATGCTACACCTTTCTGTTTTACCGTTCCCCAACTGACTGTTGATCCGTAATATTTGACAACATATCCGCTTGTTGATTTACGATCATCTAGATCTCCAGCCCAGTCGGCATCACTCCATGCTTCCAATAACTTTGTCCCCCCTTTCCCACCTAATACCAATCCGTGGGTACGTGTACCTTTGAGATACTTGAGGACATGGATTCCAGCATCCCACGCTGCTTCTGTGGGACCTGCACAATAGCGACTGAGTACGCCAACTGCATAAGCAAGGTCAGGTCGTGTGGTTATAGCTGTCCACATTAAGCTTCCAACTAGTTGTTGATAACGTGTAATACCTTCTTTGCAAGCTGGACCATTTGCTTGAAGCTTTGTTTTAGAATCAAAAGGAGTGATAACAGATTGTACATTGGTAAGACCATACTTTTCTAGTAGTGTATCAATATAAGCTGTCTGTGTAAGACATATTGTACGTTCTGAACGGTTTCTTGTAATCTTCAATCCTAACATGAATTGGGGTTCTCCAGCGTCGGTCATCTCCCACCTTTGAGAGAGTTCTTCTTTAATAAGATTGACCGTGTTGATATCTTCAGCTGCGATGAGGAGATCATCAACATACGCAATAATATATGCTTTCTTCTTGCCTGTGAAGCGGTACACACCCCAATCCTGAGCTGTGCGACGGAATCCAAGCGTCTGAAGATGTTCATCCAACGCTTCCCACCATGTCCGTCCTGCTTGCTTCAAACCATATAACGCCTTGTGTAGTTTGACGCTATCACAACCTTTCTTCAATTTGTATCCTGGCGGGCTTTGCATGAAGATTGGTTTATCCAGTTTACCATTTAAGAAAGCTGACACAACATCCATTTGACCTAGTTCTAAATCTTCTTGAGCAACGATGGTGAGGAATATACGAAGAGATGTGAGTCGAGCGACAGGGGAATAGGTTTCATCGAAATCTTGACCAGGGATTTGGGAATATCCCTTCGCTACAACACGAGCCTTGTACTTGAGGATAGCACCATGTTGATCACGCTTGGTCTTGAATACCCACTTGCTTCCAACAAGAGTTCTCTCTGCTGGAGCAACCGTGTCCTCCCACGTCTCCGCTTTCTGAATGCTTCCTAATTCTGCATCCATAGCCTTCTTCCATTCCTTAGCTAATGGAGAGCGCATAGCTTCCTCATATGTCTTTGGGTCGTTATCTAAGATACTTCCTTGTACTGTTAACACCCATCCCTCTTCTTGCTCGTCACTACTAATGAGCTGAGGTCCTTCAAGAAGTAGGATTCTTGGTTTTCTTTGACGTGTTGATCTACGTGGTTCTATTGCTTGTTGTACAGGCAATTCTTGTTCTTCTGTTTCTCCTGTTGCATCCTCGCTTGGATCTACAGGCTGTTGAGGTTCTTCTACTACAGATTGTTCTTTTTCTTGTACGTCTTCAACTGGAGTAGGTTCTGACGGGATAGGAGTAGTGGAACGGACCGGAGGTGTTATTGATTCTGGGATTAGAGGAGGAGTACGAGTTGTTGTTGTTTCAGGAGGGGAAATGTCGTCCTCAGCCTCCTCTGGCTGACCTATTGTCTGCCTCTCCGTACCACTTTCCTTCTCTACATCATTTCCAGCATCTTTCTCCACGTCTACCACATTCTCCATCTGTGATCCCCCCTGCCTCGGGAAGACCACGTCTCTAGTATTGGTGAAACTGTCCGTGACAGGATTCCACACAATATATCCAGCTGACGTAAATGGGAGACCTACAAGTCTACCTTTCCAAGCTTTTGGAAGAGTTAAATCTGACTTTCCACCACGTACTTGGGATGGAATATGTACATAGACATCGGAACCAAATGGATGGAGATCTGCAAGGTTGGGTTTACGTCTGAAGAATCGTTCATAGACGGTGATGCCGTCTTCTCCAACCCTACACCTATTCAGCATACCACTCGCATGAAAGAGTGCGTACTGCCAAAACTTCATTCCTAGTCCACTTTGACGTAGGAGTGCTCCAACCATCTCCTTTAGAGTACGGTTCATCCTTTCTGCAACTCCATTGAGTTGAGGTGTATACGGTGTTGTTATTTGATGGATGATCCCATTATCTCCAATGAATCTATCCCAAACTCCACCTGAAAATTCTAGACCGCCGTCGGTACGTATGATCTTGACTTTTGCTTCGGCAATGTTTTCCAATTTCTTGACGGCGAGTATCATACATTGTGTTGCTTCTCCCTTGTTCTGGAGAGCCATACAGACAACTAGTTTCGTGAAGTCGTCCACTATACTGAGATAGTACTTTGATCCTTGATATGATAATTGGAGTGGACCAGCAAGATCACAATGAAGGATTTCAAGAGGTTTTGTTGCACGAACAGGAACATCGGTAAATGATAGACGGGTTGATTTACTGATCATACAGACGTCACATTGATCTCCTGTGAAAGGTGGTTCTGTTGGTTCAATCTTGAGTAGATTTGCTTTTTCAAGTTTCTTGATTGACGTAACTCCAACATGTCCCAATGACTCGTGCCAATCCTTCAATGTCTTGCTTGGTATAGGGGTTTCACCAGATGACGCTAGTGCAGAGCCCTCTTCTACTCTATGGCGTGGTAGATGTACCACCCACAAACTTCCCATACGCTTCATCTTAAACACCTGTCCATGACCCTTGATGTCTCCTCCAGAAGGCATAAAACTAACCGTCCATCCTTTGTTCATAATGACGTTTGGTGATAAGAGATTGATCTTTCCACCTGGAACATAATGGACGTCACTAATTTTGAAGACCTTGCCGGAAGGGGTTGTACTGAGGACAGTGCCGGAATGTTTAGCGGTGAGAGTTCCATTTTCAGATACTCCATTTAGGATCATAGGGATTTTGAGAGGAAGGATATCAGAGAGGAGGGATTTGTCGTATGTGAGATGATGAGTGGCGCCGGTGTCAACCACCCAGGTTGACTCGTTGTGTTTTTCATCGTACTGCTGAAGCAGTTGCCACCCTTCATACGTAGCCATTGCCATTGGTACTCCCTTCTCTCCCTTCTTCTCACGGGCTGCTGTTGCTGCAGTACCCTTTTCTTTCTTTGACGGTTCAGGACAATCGATCCGCCAGTGGCCAGGTTTGCCACAATTCCAACAACTACCAGGAGCTGTACCTTTTCCCCCATGTTGTTTTTCTTCTTTTGGTGCGCCGTTGTTACGACCACCCCTCCCTCTAAATCCACCTCTACCTCTTCCACCACCTCGTCCACGCTGAGCTTTTCCTGCATAGAGAATATTTCCATTACTGGCTGCATCCTTTTCTCTTGTTTCTGAGACTTCTCTTGCACGCATTTCTTCTAGGTACATAGCATGTAGAGCGCGGAAGGTTTGTTTGTCGGATGGAAGATTATGAAAATCACGACGGATATCTTTGAGTGAATAAGGGAGTGAACCCACAAGTATGTCACAGCGGGCTGTGTCGGTTGCAAACTCTGGGAGACCTGACTTGATCCCACGTTCTACTAGAGTTCCAAAACGACGTAGATGTTCTTGCATGTCACCACCATCTGACAGATAGAACTTGGATAATTCGGTTCGTAGGTCGGTGATGACTGATGCTTGCTTGAACTGATGTGCATCACAAATGAGTGACCACGCTTCGGAAGCAAGTTCCATCCCGTTGATTTGCCAATGGAATGCTTCATCAACTGATCGTAGAAGGAGCGAGAGAGCTTCTTGATTACGCTTTTCCCAAAGCAAGAATTCCCTCCTCCTCTGATCCATACTAATTACTTTGCCCTTCTCATCTACCTCTATCACGTCCTCTTCATCATCTGCCTTCTTGTCCTCCGCTTTCTTATCCTCATCACTTTTGCCACCGTCACCTTCCTTTTGTCACGGCCGTCGAACAACTACTTCTTAATAGACCGACGGTCGACGAACCTCGGCTAACTTCACGCTCTGAGTCGATGTCTCACCCAACCAGGAGGGCGCAGACGTCGAAAGGGGTGTAACTACGGCGTACTTCGGCGTAGTTACTCTAACTAGGGTTTTGATCTACTGATGGCGATGTATCTTGATTTATAGCTATCTCTATCTGTCTTTTACTACTGACAACAATCAAGGATCGCTGAAGAACTTCAGCGATCTTCTCAGCTAATATTATCTACTCCTCCTAGACGTTCATCCAACCCTCTCGCGCTTTGACGTACTTCAACGCACTTCGTCCAACTTCCCCGAGCCCTCGGCCATCCTCTTCCTCCTTCGACTAACTCCGCCTAACATCGCCGCACTTCTGCTCCCATTGTCCCTACTTAGCCTAACTCCGCCTAACATCGCCGCACTTCTGCTCCCATTGTCCCTACTTAGCCTAACCCCGCCTAACATCGCCGTACTTCTGCTCCCATTGTCCCTACTTAGCCTAACCCCGTCTAACTTCGCCGTACTTGGTGTCAGAAGTCCTGAGTTACGTGTAGAGTAAAGAGGTTAAGGCGTGATGGGGTTTTGATGGCCAAAGGAGGGTCATTGTTGGTGGAGTAATCGAGGTGTCACGACGTAGTTCGTGACAGTCGCCCCCTTCTTTAGCCGCGAACGTCCTCGTGAGCGATTACACCTCTGTCGTGGCAAGAGAACTTAGCAGCGTAGTACCCCATTCTCTCCCTCCCCATGACCATCCTCCACTCTTCTGCTCTTTGCGCCGCACTTCGTAGTTGGGCCTCCTTTCACTCCAGAACCCGACAATGAGACTCCCCTAACTTCGTCGAGGTTTGCCGTAAGAAGCCCTGTGTCTTTTGTAGGTGAGACACGCTTCCTGAATGGCAGCCGAACAACACCGTTGTTTGTCGAAGTAACCCTCGCTTATATTGAGATGAGACACTATAGCGTGGGAATTTTGATCGTCCCTGCGATGCCTTTTGTTGATGAAACGCGAAGTTTGCTGCATGTTGACGACGAGGGGTTAGGTTTGATTATACTAAATACTGAGCAGTTCGTCGAGCTTCTCTCTTTTTCCCATCTGCTTTCAAAACTTTCTATCTCTCTTACCTAGAAAACAGATTTGTTACCTTGAATCATCTTTTATTTCATTTAAATATCTTAACGTCATGGCCCCTTCTACTCCTACATCTAACCCTTTCGCCGCCATGAGGAACTCTGGTGGTATGGTGTCGTCTGCTCGTGAGTTATTCCTCGACACTTACCTTACTTCGCCGGACTTGGCTGATGTTCAGTTTCCTTCGGCGACAGATCTCGCCAAGTCTCCTCCCTCGGCCTCGGCACCCTTTCTTTGGGGGAGCCGTCTGGCGATGTCCCGCCTCCTCGCTCCGCTTCTCCTCCCGCCGGTCCTCCCGCTGGTTCTCCCTCTGCTTCTCCTCCTCCTGGTTCTCGCTCTGCTTCCCCTCCTGCCGCCAGCCCTCGCCGCAGGACGCCCGCCTTTCGTCCTGGTGAGTCTCCGTCCTCCTCCGACCAGGAGTCGCTCAGTGGTTCGGAGTCGGACGATCAGTCAGACTTCGAAGGAAAAGGGGGTGATTATAGTGATGAGGATGATAGAATCGTGTCGGAGGGTGAAACCGAGTTAGAGGAACACTCGGATGATGATATGGTGGCGGTTAGTGTAGAGGACAACAACGTAGATAGTCCTGAGCGTGAGTTCTTCGTCCAACCTCTCACACCTTCGCCGAACTTGGCCTTGTTTATCTGTTCTTTAGCTCTCCAAGACATTGCTAACTCGCAGCCGCTCCTGCCCCTCCCCCTGCTCAAATTGTGGGCCAGAAACGACGCCGTTCCCTCTCCTCTTCTTCTTCTTCCTCTTCTTCTTCTTCCTCTTCTTCTTCCTCTTCCGGGGTTCTCCCCCCCCCCAACGCCATCGCCGCTGCTGCCGCTGCTGCCGCCGCCCGCCCTGCCGCCGCCATCGCTCCTGCTGCCGCCGCCGGTCCTGCTCCCGCCGCCGGTCCTGCTCCCGCCGCCCCCGTCGCTGCTCCCCCCCCTTCTCCCAGAGGGGAGCCTTCGCCCAAACGGGTGAAGAGATCACTGCGGGAAGAAGAGTACTTGTGGCCGGTGAGTCCACCTATTCGTACTACGCCGAAGTTACTCCTGCTAATTAGTAGACGTGAGATTATCCACCTATTCGTACTACGCCGAAGTTACTCCTGCTAATTAGTAGACGTGAGATTATCCTCCGTTGTGCTTCATGCACGTCTGGCCCCTGCTCCTTCTGTCCCGTTTCCTCTGCCCGGGACATCCCGCCCCGTCCCTTCGACGCTTCTCCTCTCCCCCCTCCCCAGACTCCAGCGTCTGTCCCCCGTTCGCGGGTACCGTCTTCGTCTCTCCGGTCGGTTCGCCGTACTTCGCCGGACCCCCGCCCGTCGCCTCCGTCGCCGTCGCCCTTCGCTCCTGTGGCCGGCCCATCACGTCTCCCGGCTGTTCCTCCTTCGTCTTCTCGCTGTCCTTCGGCCTCTGCTCCTTCGGCCTCCCGTCCTTCGGCCTCTCGTCCTTCGGCGCCACGTCCGTCCTCTCCAGTGGTAGCTTCTCCTCCGGCTCACAGCACCCGAAGTCGGCGTCCTTCTGTTCCTCCGGCCTCTTCGGCGGCCCCTCCCGTCACCCCTCCCTCTGCTTCCCAGAGGACACCGAAGTCTTCTTTAAAGAAGTCAAAAGGGAAATCTAAAGGGAAGGAGGTTGCCTTCAATGATGGTGATGTGGAAGGTGAAGATACTCAGCGTGCTGGTCCCTCTGCTCCCCGGTTGTCCCTCGTCCACCCTCGTATCTCCCTGGACGTCCGTATTCCTGAGGACGAAAAGGAATTCGCCACTTATCGTTCTCTCGTCCTCGGTCTCACTACCCAGCTTGAGGCCGCCCGAAATGATACATCTCTCCTGCTTGACTTCTCTTCTCGTCAAGCTAACGCTTTAAACAATCTTACTGCGGCGTTAGTAGATGTAGTCAACACTGGGGCTCTGGACGACGAAGCAAGGACAAGGTTAGCGGACGTCTCTCGCCGAAGCCTTACTGAGATAGCCGATGTTCGCCGAAGACTGTTCGACACTCCCTTCCTAGTCACTCCTATGGCGTATGAGCCACCACCGTCCCTTGACTGGTTAGGTCGCCGTAGTAGTTCTCGTGTCCCAGCTTCCGCCCAGACTGCTCTCGACCTCCTCAGTCTTCCCTTCGAGTGTCTACGGACCATACGTTCTCTGTGGAGGACTCCAAGCATGCAAGCTGCTCGAGATGTCCAGGACTTCGGTGACTTCTTCGGGGCTATGAATCGGGCATGGAATGCTTCTCTCTCTACTGCGTTCCCGTCTGAGACTCTCGATCTACCTTCGGTCATCGGTAGCCTCCACACCAATCCCGCGGGACCGAGTAGATCGAAGGAGAAAGGAAAAGGAAAAGGTAAGGGTAAGAGTAAGGACAAGTGAGCGGTACGTAGCTGTAATCCTATGTTGTATGCAGTACGTTCTATCTCCTAGCCCTTCGCAGTCGCCCCTCCTTCGGCTTAGTAGGGTGAAGTTCGTGGAACTTCGCCAATATGTCGTCAGCTCCATCGACGTTCTCCACTGGTTCCCATGATACTGAGTCGTCTGTTCCTTCGTAACCTAACCACTCCACCAAGTACTCTAACTTTCCTGATCTCTTATTTACTCTAGAGTCTACAATATCCTTTACCTCCCAAGACTCTCCCACATTGTCTACTTCTACTGGGCCAGGTGGCTCAGCTTGCTGACCAGGAAATATTGGAGGGTGATAAGGACGGAGCAAGGAGACATGGAATACATCATGGATACCTGCCATCGTTCCTGGTAATTCCAATTTACAAGCATGAGAACCTACCTGCCGTACTACCTTGTACGGCCCACTTTGTTTAACATCTAACTTCTTCATTGGTCTCTTCGTCTTAATATTCTCTAACGACAGCATCACTAGGTCTCCTTCCGCGAAGTTCGGCGTAGTCCGGTGTTTCCTATTGTATCCTTCGGCGTACTTCTCATTAGCTTTCTCAATTCCTTCGATACAATCTTTGTGTATTTCAGTCAAGTCTTTTACCACCACCGTAGCAGCGGGCACTTCGACTTCGCTGGCCTTGATTTCTTCAGCCCATCGAGGGTGGTACCCATAGTTCGCATAAAATGGTGTCTTATTTATCGCAGAATGATGGGTGTTGTTGTAGGCGAAGCTAGCTCGAGCAAGCAGCTTCGACCAATCGTTCTGCTGATAAGAAGTGAAGATTCGAAGGTAGAGCTCTAAGGATTGGTTGGTTCGTTCAGTCTGTCCATCAGTCTGCGGATGATATGCAGTAGAGAGATGTAGTCTTATCCCGAGACTATCGGTCAAGTTCTTCCAAAATTTCGAGGTAAACTTCGATCCCCTGTCAGACACTATGTTCTCTGGTAGCCCATGCTGAGCTACCACATAGTCCATTATCAACTCGGATAGGCCAGCTGCGGTTAACTTCGTCGTAGTCGGGATAAAAATGGCCCATTTGGTCAACCGGTCCACCACTACTAAGATGGAATTGTATCCATGGGAATTCGGGAGCTCTTCAATGAAATCCATCGAAATGCTGGACCATGGCTTCGTAGCCACTTCCAGTGGTTTAAGCTCTCCATGGGGTCTCTGCCTGTTAGTCTTTGCTCTCTGACACACCGCACATCCAGCGATGTAATCTTCAACATCCTTCCTTACTCCAACCCAAACGTAGTCCCGTAGGACTAGCTCGAGAGTCTTCGCTGAGCCTGGGTGACCCGCTAGGACCGAGTCATGCCGCGTCTTCATTATCTTTAGTCGAGCATCGGCGTAGTTCGGCACATAAGTTCGACCATCGAACGTGAGGAACCCTCTTGAATTCCATCCCCCACGAAGTATTAAGGGGGACCGCGAGGTACGGCGTAGTTCGGTGACCGACTCTGGTTCCTGCACATTATCGTGACATGTCAGATGAGAGCACTTAGCACAGGTTACCCCCAGTAATTCTTCTCTAACCTCCTCCACCTCTTCGTCTTCCTGTATTCCAACTACCAAATCCATAGGATTAATAAGGTCACTCTCTCTTACTTCCTTCGTCCCTTGCAAAGCACGAAGTAGGTGTTGTAACCCAGAGCTAGTGCCGTCGAGTTCGTCGAACTTCGGCAACCCTTGAATAAGGTTGCTCTCCTGCACCATAGTACTTCCTTTTCCAGAGTGGTAGTCTGCTCTTCTCGATAGTCCATCCGGCAGTGTAGCTTGTCTCCCAGGTCGATACACCATCTTAAACCTAAAGTTAGAAAGCTCTTCGACCCACCTGCCCTGCCTCGGGCTTAACTGCTTCGGTTCCATCCAGTATGTCAAGTTCAAGTGGTCCGTGAGAACTGTAGTTTCTACCTGTAACAGTAAGTGTCTCCTTCTTCTGAAAGCCTCAACGATAGCTAGTAGTTCCTTCTCGCCTACCGTGTAGTTTAACTGCGCCGCTTGAAACGCTCCTGACTCGATCGCTACCGGATGTTCTTGTCCTAACTCGTTCACCTGCGATATTATGAAACCCCACCCGAAGAACGAGGCATCTGTCTGTAGTAATGTCTTCAACGAGGGATCAAAGTGAGCCAATACCGGGGCCCTACACATTCTATCCTTCAACTCTTTAAAAGTTCTTTCCTGCTCCATACCCCTGACAAACGGTACATCCTTTCTTGTGAGGTCATTGATCGGTTTAGCAATCCTAGAGAAGTTGGGGACAAAACGCCGATAATAACTAACGACTCCCATAAATCCTCTGCTCTCTCTTAGGTTCTTGGGACGGGGAAAAGACACAACAGCGTCGATGTACTCTGGATTACTAGAAACTCCCTCCCGTGAGACCACAAAACCCAAGAAGACTACCGAGTCCTTTTCAAACTCGCACTTACTAGCCTTGACGAACAGATTCGACCTTCGAAGAACTTCGAATACCTTCGCCGTAGTTCCTCTCAATTCTTCCAACGTCTGACCATAGATGAGTATATCATCTATATAGACAACTACTCCTTTCCCCAACAGTTCTCTGAAGCTTTCATTTAGGAAATGCTGGAATACAGCAGGAGCATTTCGCAGACCATCTCGAACAACAAGAGACTCGAACATACCGTACTGAGTTCTGAACGCCGTCAGGTGTTCGTGTCCTTCCTTTACCCGTAGGAGTTGATAAGCTCCAATCAGATCTAACTTGCTGAAGTACCTCGCTTTTCCTAGCTCTTCGGTTATCTGACCGATCAGAGGCAGTGGATAGGCGTCGGGTATCGTTGCTTCGTTTAACTTTCGGTAGTCAATGACCATTCGCCATTGACCTTTTGCTTTCTTCGGTACCAAGAACATCGGTGATCCATAGGGCGAATTACTGGGTCGAATTCTTCCGGCCGATATTTCGCGATCTAGGATGTCTCTCAGCGCACTTCTCTGATCTTCTCCAAGCGAGTAGAGTGGAGCAACCTTCAGGTTCGCCCCCTCCTTAAGATCAAACTCCAGATCATAGCCCCTCGAGGGAGGTAATTCTTCACCTCCCTTCCTTGGGTTAAAAACATCAATGAACGAGTGGTATTGTTCAGGAACCACCTGATACAATTCCTCCTGTTCCTCCGGACTCAGTTCATCCTGGTCATCTTTGTCTCGGAGATCTATCGCGTCCGTCGGAGTCGGCAGCCCTATGGCCGCTAACTTCGCCGCACTTGGTGAGGCTGGGATGGGAAATTTCACCGAGTTGTCTCTTCCATCAAGGACAACCCCTTCCTTCCTCATCCAATCCCACCCTATCACAACATCTGCGTCGCAGAGCGTTGTTACATCGAGACGAACAGATCGCACTTCGGCGTCCTTCGTCAAACTAAATCCGACTTCGACAAACTCGGTGATAGGTCCCGCGACACTCACCGAGCCGTCGAACATGTGAACGGGTACGCTCACCTGATATTGTCTCCTTTCTGCGCCTATCTTCGTCGCCGCTCTAGGACTTATATATGAACAAGTAGCCCCGGTGTCCCAGAGCGTAGTTAGCTTCATTCCATTAATGAAAATGTCCGATTTAGGTTGATCTCTGGAAACGGAAGGGATGAGGAGATGATTATCGACATTGCATGAACAAGGGGTACTGAGTGGTGTATTTTTGTATTCACAATCCTCTGGCTCCATCAGCTGTGTTTCTTTTATGGGTTTGGGAATGGTGGCCGAGAGAATATGGCGGACCCGCCGAGCCTCGCCTACTGCGACAGGTCCTCTTCTTTTCCCTGGTCCTCTTCCAAATCTACTTCTCCTCCAACCGCATTCAAGTTCCTCCTCTGTCCGAGAGGTACTGCGTTCCCTCCCGATCCTCCACCACGTTCTCCGAACTTCTCCCCCCATGGAGGCAACAGTCCAACCTTAACCTTAGCCTCCCTTACAGGGCATTCCTTCAGCCAATGTCCTGCTTCACCACACTCGGTACACTTCCCCTCCTTCCTCCTTGTCTCCCTCAGATCGGAGCTCGGCCTAGGCCATCTTCGGCGAACTTCGTCGATGTTTGGCGGTGTACTCTTTACCACCGTCGACATCATAGCCGCCTGGGCACCACCCTGCGCCGAAGGTTGCCCCTTTTCCCATTTCTTCTCTTCTTTCTTCTCCGTCCTCTGACTTTCCACCACTGTCGTTGTCCTTATCCCTCCTTCCCTTTTCCTCTCTGCCTCCTTCTCCACTTGTCTCCTCCACAAGCGGTTGTCCAAGGGAATCACAAACTCCAATAGCTCTTTTACAGTCCCAAACGATCTACCGTGTCTTGCGATTTCATCTAGAAGGTGCGATTTTAGTCCTTTCTTGGCTCGGTCAACTAGGTTTCCATCATCAGACCACTTGAGAATCGCAACATGTCGCTGAAAGGCGGAGAAGTAGTCCGAAGCAGACCCGGTTTGCTTGAGGTCGTTAAGTTGTCGGGCCGCAGTTCCTTCTTCGTCTGGATCACCAAAGTTAGTCTTGAGGTACTTAACGAACTGATCGTGTGTCGTGAGGTACTCAGGAAGAGGTCTTTTGGATAGATCGGGCTGCACTGCAAGAAGAGGTGTTTCGCGTAGATGAGAGATCATGAAAAAGACTTTCTTAGTGTCGTCGGGGAAAAGATGAGAGTTCAATTCGAAGTGTACGTCGCACTCAGACAGAAAGGCGGTTAACTTGTTCCGATCTCCTCTCCATAGGTCTGGGTTAGGTAGCTTTATCCCTTTCCGTTGTTCGCCCACTACGCTTGGGGTCGCCGAAGTTTGCCGTCCCATGGCGTACCTCACCCCTTCTGATATCCCTTCTGCAATCCCGCCCACTGTATCCCTTTCTCTTCTCTGTTCCCATTCCTCCCTACGTCTTCTCTCCTCCATCATGTCTTTGTTCATATTCGCCACCATCTGCATCAAGGCCAACACCACCCCTTGTGTTCCTTCTTCTCCCAAGTTCGCCGTACTTCCAGTGTTTTCTCTTGGGCGTGGGGTTTGGTCTGATCCAAGTGGGGATCCCACAGGTGGGAGAGCATTAGACGGAGGAGAAGGAGGGTTAGAAGGCACCGGTGGAACGAACTCATCTCCTTGAATTGATCCCCCCACACTATCCTCCACTCCAAGGTCCTGCCCCATTGCTCTGCTAAGCTCCTCCAATGCTCTCCTCTCGTTCTCCTCCATCCTGTCTCCATCCCTACTCATGCCTCGTGTAATTCTTCTTTCTGGTTCCATATTATCTTCGTACTTCTCCGAGGTTCGCACCGGTCGTCGGTAGGAGCGATCCTTGATACTGTCACGGCCGTCGAACAACTACTTCTTAATAGACCGACGGTCGACGAACCTCGGCTAACTTCACGCTCTGAGTCGATGTCTCACCCAACCAGGAGGGCGCAGACGTCGAAAGGGGTGTAACTACGGCGTACTTCGGCGTAGTTACTCTAACTAGGGTTTTGATCTACTGATGGCGATGTATCTTGATTTATAGCTATCTCTATCTGTCTTTTACTACTGACAACAATCAAGGATCGCTGAAGAACTTCAGCGATCTTCTCAGCTAATATTATCTACTCCTCCTAGACGTTCATCCAACTCTCTCGCGCTTTGACGTACTTCAACGCACTTCGTCCAACTTCCCCGAGCCCTCGGCCATCCTCTTCCTCCTTCGACTAACTCCGCCTAACATCGCCGCACTTCTGCTCCCATTGTCCCTACTTAGCCTAACTCCGCCTAACATCCCCGCACTTCTGCTCCCATTGTCCCTACTTAGCCTAACCCCGCCTAACATCGCCGTACTTCTGCTCCCATTGTCCCTACTTAGCCTAACCCCGTCTAACTTCGCCGTACTTGGTGTCAGAAGTCCTGAGTTACGTGTAGAGTAAAGAGGTTAAGGCGTGATGGGGTTTTGATGGCCAAAGGAGGGTCATTGTTGGTGGAGTAATCGAGGTGTCACGACGTAGTTCGTGACACCTTTCCCTTATCTTCTGCCTCACTTGGCAGAGGGACTTGAGCGGGCTCGACTGCCGGCTCTTTCTTGATGGTGATCTCGGTGCGCCTGATGGATGGATCGACGGGTTTCTTGGACTTGCTAAGGAGGATATCGACATAACCTCCTGCATAGGCAGCGTCAAGGACGGCTTGATGCCAACCAAAGAAATTCTTGCCGTTGAGTACTGGTTTGACAGCACCATTGACGAATTCGAAAGTCTCTTGCTTGGGAGGCATATTGTACTTCTTGTAGATGTGTTACTGGTGTAGATGGGGCGGTATACGGTGATTCAGATATTCTGATTCCAAATCTGTTGAAATTCACGATCTAGTATGGATTCATAAGATCTTAGAGAACTATGTAGAAGAACTATCTAGATATATATCACCCAGGGGATACGTAGTCCTTAGTCATCTTTCCCACGCTCTAACTCCTAATAACACCGCAGTGTGGCGGGTCACCATTCAACAGTAGGGGCGTTTGGCTAGAAGTTTCTAGCGTCAACCTTTTTAGTCTTCTTCATCGCCTTCCAAGGGTGAAACGAGATGTTCCCTTCACTACGGTGTTTGAGTTTAAGTTATTCCCCTTCGAGGAAATCTAGGCGGAGAGAGGCGATACGGTCTAGTAGCATCATCAAGCCGGTTGTCGGCACAAGGATTTCAAGGAAATCGGCAGACAACGCTAGAACAAACTCAAACAACTCCACCGGACGGATCTATCCACGACTTCGGCTCGAGCAACTTCTTTACCCTACTACCCATGTCATCTCTTCGTTTACCGTCTCAGGTCTGAAAGTAGTAGGACGGTTGTTCGTATTCTCACTTGCTACAACACCGAGCTCCTCTCTAGGTGAGAAACCGGAAACGTACTGGTGCACGACACTTCTTAGACTACTACAACGGCCGCTTTCCTCGGTGGACTTACTGTAATTTGGATTGCAGCTGGAAGATCAATCCTGGATGACAAATTCCATGTCACACCTGATCAATATTTATTTGTTCCATAATCAAAGCTCCCTCCCTCTTTGTTCCTTGTTGTAAGCCAGGTATCAGTGCGTGCGTCATCAAGTGAGGCGAAGACCTTGGGTCAGGCTTCGGAGTGGTCTGCAGAATGTGAATGACGGAACAATGATTCTCAATACAGACTGGGCATGCCCCTAGACTACCTGACATAGTCCACTTACGAAGACAGTGACCACTGAGGGGAGTAGCCCTGATGGGTATTGCAATAAGAAGGTATGTAATCAGGTGAGAGTTGCTTATCAATCGACCGGCCAACAGCTGATGAAATGACGGATAGGGTACAGTAAGATTTACCAGTAGATAGACAAGTGCTGTATTTGGGAGCTGGCTTTCGTGCAATCATGTATGCGCATGAAATACATCAGTGCTTCTCTCGCAATGACAGTCTACCTACTTCCAACGACCCTACACGCTTCATCGTCCATAACCAATTCCGGTTCCGGGGGCACTGTTCAAGAGTCTCAATACTCATCTGATTGTTGTCAATCTAGGACCCATGCTACGACCCTTTGAGTACGGCTGATCATGCCCTCTACATAACTTGGTCTTTGATATGCTTCTGAGGGCATTAAAGGCCAAGAATTGTGATCTAATGGAAGAGTCGCATGGTTGCTTTCGAACAAAGCCAAGTGGAGAGGGTCAGAGGTAGAAGAGGGTGGTATCTCTTTGGCGGGGATACCTGTTGACGCCCTTTCTGTAGAGGAGGAGGATCGTGTTCTTCCTCCATCAACCACCCATTTGTACACTTCGAGGGCACCCCTCTGGATTGCGGAACAGACTGTGGGGAGTATACCTTGGTTGCTTCTGTCAGGCTTGTCCAACAAAAGGGATGGGCTGACGGAAGGAGTAGTCATGTTGGTAACGGGGCTGAAGGATGGATCAGGGAGATATTGCTGGGAAGATTGTTGGATCTTATAAGGCTGAAGAGAGGGGCTGCCATCTTCAAGGTATTCAGAGGACGGCACTGTCCCATTTGCTGAGCTGACTTGAAAAAATGTTGGAGACCCATGATCCCTCTCAAAAACGCCTGCAGCCGCTAGTATCTCACAGACCTCTCCCAAAGGTTTAGCGACCTCCTGGAGTGCCTGTTGAAGATTGCATTTCTCTGGCCACTGAAGGCTGATGTTGTGGTGACCTGCACTGGTTCCAATGCAGAATCTTGTACCGCCTGGGATCAGTGACATTGTTGCTTATGTCAAGTTGTTGTATGTGGAAGGGCGGATAGGCGTTACTCAAGACCACAAGAGTGTTGGGCGCTATATATGTTTTGGGTGGCAAAAATGAACACAAGTAAGAAGAAGAGGGGGAAGAAGAGGTTTGATATGGTTTGAAGCAGTGGGGTTTGGAGAAGCTGTGCAGGGTTATGAAAGGATAACGTGGGAACTTCAAGTTGAGTTTCAACTTCTTACTCTCTTCTTGTGGCAGGAAGGACATAAGAAGACGCGTTTCAGGCTATAGTGTGAGTTTGGGAAGGGTGGAGTAAGTGAAGGGACTTCTCATGTTGATATTGAGAGGTCTAGAAGACATACAAGATGCTTCTGGCTTGATGAAGCAAGCGAGTGCTCTGCCAGTAGTCAGGAAACCCGAAGTTGAGCTTCATCCAGACGTGTCTCGGATCATGGTGTGTAGGCGCACGGGAGGATTATCGTACGCCCAAATTTGGGGTGATAGCATCTGCCCATTTACCTACGAATCATCATCTTGACGGATCAGGTCTCAAACTCGTCTACATGTGGGTCTGCCCTTTGTATGGTGCACCTTTCCTCAAGGCTAGGTGTGATGATACGCTGACAGGGCTGACTCTCGCCGTTAGTGGAACCATAAAAGCCCGAGTAAGCCAGATGAATGACATCACATTCATCAGTCCTTGGATCTGAGTAACTCCTTCAACGTCCTATGGAGTATCGTGACGCTTCCACCCCTCATTGCTCCTACGCATGTCCTCAAAGCGGCTGATCGACATAACAGGTCCCCCGACACCGGGTGATGAACGGGTCGCAGTGACCGTTGAGTTCTCCCCAGGATCGCCATGTCCGGGTGAGTGAGCAAGGAGACTTGCTCGGAGTTGTACATATACTCCCTCAGATAGGTATATGTGGACCATAGGGTGGCGGTTATAGGTATAAACCTACGGGAGAGGAGGATATCCGCCAGAGTAGAACGCCGATGTCCAGATTCGGTGTCGTTCTTGGAGGGAGGGAGACCTGTTTCGCCAGACGAAGAGGCCACGTTGGGCTGTTGAAGGGTAGACTCTGTGTGAGAGGGGTTTTCGGGTGAGAGATCATTGATAGCTGCATTGTCGGCGGTGTAGACTCTCCCTGAAGCCGTATTGCTTGAAGTACTTTGATTCACAGAAAGAGGGTCCATGTTGACGGAGGAGGGCTGACCATCCACATTCCCTATGGTTTCTCTACCTTGGCGACCTGGAAGGAGTGTTCCCGAAAATGGCGAGGTTTGGGATTGCGAGGAAAGTATTTGAGCGAGTGGGACAATCACGTCCCTCAGTGTGGAGAATCCTACCGTTGGATCCACGCCGGGACAGAATCTGAAGCTTACCTTCGTGCCCTCACTGCTGCAGGTCACTGTGACACTTGAGGTCATTTTGCGCTTATAACTGGATATTTGTAGACTTGTGCAGCTGGTCTGATCTGGTGGTCTGAAAAAGTGGTCACTGATGGTTGGTGTATTCCGGACTCAAGAGGTGCAGGAATCTCCTAGGGCTGTTCCAAAAAATAGTGCTTTGACTTGGGATTGTGATAGGAAAGCAATTAACGCAAGGATCGAAGATAATGTGGAAGACAGTCTGGAAAAGCTAGATTATATACCTTTCTCTCATGGTTGTTTGGACTGAAACACATTCATGAAGCATGTTTGGGAGAACTGGAGTGAAATGACAGGGGTATAAAGGGGTCAACTGGAGGGACGTTCATGCCATGGGAATTGTTCCAACAAACCAGATATCTCACACCAAGCAGGAGAGTGACAAGAGTTTCAATAGGATAGATTGGCAATGAGTGGGCAGTCAGACTAGTTTGATAAAGCAAGGGGCATGATCATCACTTGTCAGTGCTGAGTTTTCCATACCATATACCGGTCCGTATGGAGCACGGAGCTTGAGATAGCTACTTGAGTGTCCTAATTTCTAACTCCGGTCCTCACTCTAGCTCACCCAACTCGTTACAACCTCTAAGTCATTTAATAATATTGAGATGTTTGCTACTGTGACAACAGCTGACAGTTCTCCAATTTGGTTTGAAAACAGCAGGGGGATTGGGGGACAATCTACTCCAGTTGGAGAGAGGAACGCTCACGAGCTGATCACTACTGTAGGGACCGGTTGGTATGCTTGCTGCTATTTCTGACAAGTTCATTGGTGGATGTTTTTTGGTCTGTCTACCCAGAGTCTGTTGATACCATTTGAGCTGCTCTGTAACCTCCTGAGTATGCTCACAAGCAGTGTAACAGGCAGTGCCGGTATCCATAACCCCGGAAGAGGAGAACACAGTTTATGTCGTCTGTGAGTCCAAGCTAGAACAGTTGGTTACTGATAATCAGGTGAGAATACAGAGGGGAGAACTCATCAACTCTATCTATCTCTGCATTCATCATATGTCACTTATACATAACAGACCTGACTCGTTTGAAAGTCCATAACAATGACATAAGGAGTAAATTCACGGAAGGCAGAAAAAACTCCATTACTGACGGTTGGGGGGCCGGGGATGTCCATAATCATTGCTGAGAGCGGCAGTGAGCGTTGGTTACGCCTGGTGATTCTTAGCTCTGTAGAAAGCAATGAAGAACTACAAGGGATAAGGCGATTTGGTAGTATGAGGCGGCGCTTATCACTATGACGTGAATTTCAACAGGGGTACATTCTACCGCTACCAACAGAGAATACAGTAGTGAGAGCTATTCTCCTCTCTTCTGATGGATATGATCTTGGAGAGTCAGTGCCCACAGCGTCCCTCATCAAAAGGGGTTGGAGGCCGGGGAGCTGTGGGAAAGAGACTAGTCGCTTGATATGACGGTCGAGGCTAGGGTATCGGGACTCCCGATCTCGAGGCGACGCTAAGCTGAAAGATCGTGTGCATATAGTATGGTATAAAGTACACTTGAATAAATCTTCAAGCACCAACTACCAAGTCAACCTTTGGCACAATAAATCCCCCGTCCAAGGATGAGTTTCTCAAATCGTCCCAGGAGACGTGACTCGAATCGCCCCCGGATGCGTCTCCCGAATGTTGAACACGCTGATCTCCCGCTGATGTGTGTTCGGATGAGGCAGCCCTCCCACTGGATCCGGCAGACATGGAATCAGATGAAAGAGCAGAGAGAATGTCCGACAGATCAGATGAGCTCTTTTCTGACACAGGGGTTGACGGAATGGAATCTAGTCCTGGGGAGGAGGACCTTGAGGTACAGGCAGAAGTTAAATTGCACAGAGGGTCTTTGGTCTGGGAACGCTGTGTATGAGAGTGCTGCGGACTGAAGACAGAGGGAATCATTTGGTTGTGGTTCGTCCGGTTGGACCCACAAGCAACAATCGAGGTTAAATTGTCTACCTGGGCTTCCTGATGTGTGGGAGAAGCTGCAGTTGAGCGAGAAGCTGAGACACCCGTCATCGACTTGGGCGAGGTCCCAAATCGGGTGGTGGGTGGTGACCCTTGGAGTCCTTGTGAACTGGGAACTTCAGTATACCAGACATAAGGTATCACGCCATGACGTACCCAGGAGTTTGGAGTAATTGTTTTCTGGCTTCCCTGTCTCTGTAGATTGCTTCCATCCTGAGTACCCGCAGCGCATCGTGGATTGAGACTGTATTTTCACTCGAACACAGATATTCTATGAAGGTCGGGATGGCCAGGAGAGTCTTGTTGTCTTTAGAGGTCATAATACTCTTATTAGAGGTCATAATACTTTTGAACACTGCCTTTTGCTTGTAGTATGTATGGATGAGTAGCGATAAGGAAGCTGGTTTGGCTTCTGTTAGGGACCCCGCCGGAGACGGACCCCTCCGGAGTGGCACAGTTCCAAGTACCCCTCTTAGACCCACTCAGAGAATCGTACCGCTCTGGAGGTGTCCAGACCCACCCAGAGTAATTACTGCTCAACCGGACCACAAGATTTTTGATGCTAGTCCTGCAAAAGTATTGCTTGCCCCAATGATGACCTGGTTGACCATCCCTTCCCATGTGTGGTAGCAGACAAATCCTGCAATTCTTGCCCCAAATTTTGTATGATCACCAGAAGACATGGACTCATGATTGGTGCGGGGAATTTGGGAGATTGAAATGATGAATCAAGGCAGACTCATGGGAGATCCCTGCTCACAGATGAGAGTGTCCAGATCATGAGTCTGGATCCATATCTCTTTATTTTTCCAACTCAATTAGATCATTTATTGGATGTTTCTCCAGCTGGGTCTGTCAAGGGGTCAGACCACTCCGGAGTGGAACATCTCCCGTAGGGTCTGATCGCGTCCGTGCGGCTCCGGAGGGGTCCGTCTCCGGCGGGGTCCTTAACAGCTTCTCTTTATTGGCCCCCCCAGTAATTGACAATGATTGATTTTCACATGGGCGAAACAGTCAGGTCAAAGGTCGTGTGTTGCTAAAGAAGTTGAAACATATTGAGTTTGAAGACATATCATGGAGAGTTTGAAACTCCAAGATGAAAGAACACAGGAGGTACAGGGGATACATGAAACAAGTCACCAAATTCAGTCCGCGGCCGGGGCAGCTTTACTTGACGGCCGAACCCCTCCGTGCGCGGTCTAATCTAGTTGAAGCCAACTTTGCGCACGACACGAAATCTCTTCACGCACAACACTATCACGTACAATGCTCAGCAAGCGCATGGCCGGTAACGGTGGTGATGGATAAACCGGGTCTTTTAGAGATCTACTGGAGTGTCCTGGCGAGAAGCTACGGATATCTCTCCAGTGAAAGCTGTCATGTTTCTGATCCATACTCTTGTACGTCAAGTAACTTCTCGTATTGTGTTGTCGCCTTCATACCATTCTTACAACCACGTACCAAGAAAACACTACAACTACCGCATCTGACTTGCATGGTTAACGATCCCAAGCTCTTCCTTTGAAAGCTAGACGTCGGTGACTTGGCATAGATCAGGATGAAGTCCGGGCTGGCTCAACCCCATTCTTGCGTGGAGCGGAGGGGTCTGACATAACCTTCCTCAGTAGTCCTCTCCGGTACTCTTCACCACATTGGAGGCTCCATTCCCAAAAAGGGTGATCGGGGTCGAAGTCTGGAACCTGCAGAGAGGTCCATTCACCTGTCCACACCACAGTGTCAGGTTCCATCACACTAGGGCATCCCACTACCCTTGTTGAGCCATCCTCATCCTCAAAGATCAGTGTGGCAGTAACAACAATCCAATCCCCACCATCTGTATTATAGCCACGACGTACTTCTGCTGTACTGCTGATGGGGACTGAGACTTGTTCCGCTATTAATCGACATGACTGCAGCAGTAATCCTGGGCCCAGTGTTTCTCTTAAGCGTCTAAAGAGTTCCCACTGCCACAGCCGAGTGTATGAGATGTCTGTCGTCCGATCTGTTGGGATTCTTTTCAAACTGGACCGCTTGGACCTTTGACATACAAAAGAAGCTCGTCTCTGGCTAAATGATTGGTTGAAGATATCTATCTGCTCCAAGAGGGGAGTGATGATGGTCTGAGCAAAGGCAGTTCGAGCGTCCGCAGGCCAATTTTGTGTAGCTGGTGAGAGAGCCAGAGCTTTACTTATGTAAACATACACGTCATGTCTTGTGGGGACCCAAGGTGCATCCAGTAATGACTCATTGGAGCCCTGAGGTTGGAAAGGTTTTTCCCACAAGACCTGTGTCTGATGATCAAGTGGCTCCCAAGGCTGAAGTGAGGCTAAAATTGCTTGTACGTTCACAAAACCAAAGCTTTCAACAGCTGGGGAAGGATGACGTGGAAGATCAAAAGCTGACCATGTGGTAGGGAGTGGCTCCGATGTATAGGTAGCCTGAAGTCCGTTGTTGAATCTCGTTTTGAAATCTGATGGCCCCGTGGCCTTCGCGGGCTCTACCCGTGCAATGGCTATCTGGGTACGGGTGTTGAGTAGAGGTGACCTAACGGGGGTGAGGAGGAAGCAAAGATTCTTCTGCAGGCTCGTGAACAACCTCCTGACGCGGGAAAGACAATCTAGTGAGTTGGCCCTACTGACCATCTGTCTCCACTCCTCTATAACCGAAAGGTCGTAAGTCGAGAGGGACATGGTACCGGATTCTAGCCTGTCAGCCCCGGGCGTGCGTCTTTGGGCGTCGTCGACGGTGTTCAGGCGCGAAAGAACCATGAGAGACGTCGGAAACACGATGACAGAGCAATATGAAAGTAGGTTGATAGGCGGACACCCTACTTACCCCGCCACGGAACAAAGGTGGACCTGGGATGATTGGTTTCTGTGGGGGCCCGGACATCCAAACGACCTGCTTTCTCCTGCTCTCCTGCCTTCTTTTCGCGATTATATGCAATGAACCCCGAAGGGGACGCGCGAAGAAAGCGACGCAAGATATACGTTACTCGTGGTAACCGGGGAACGGACCAACCAGCAATCGGAACGTCCTTCCACATGATATATGAATGATGCTTTCTCTCGTCTACTATAAACATGCCTGATCTTCTGCTTGCTGCATCCCGCTACATGAAAAAGCATCCCTCTGAGAGTTTTGCCAGTGTTTCACTTTGCTACAACATCCCAAAAACCACTCTGTACAACCGCTTCAAAGGAGTTCACTCCCCCCGAGGGAACAATGTCGCTCGAGCCCTCTCCATCCCCCAAGCGACGGAATTGGTATGGTACAGTCACATAGCCACACTCGTATATCCGAGACTTGTGGTAACTCCGATGATCAGTACATAATTAGTTTGTGACCTGTTTCCTGCTCATCACTCTCAATAAGTGCTGAGCAGGTAACAGGTAACGGAAATCAAGGAGGCCAGATTGATCTCATCAAATTCCGTCGCCAAGATTACACAATTATCCACAAAATCAACAAGTATGCCAATCGTGGAACCCTTCTTACCCCTTGGTTTGTGAAAGAGCTTGCAGAAGCTACGGTAGGACGGTCACTTGGTCAAAATTGGACCTCGCGCTTCCTCCTTCGTCATCAAGATCGTCTCTCCTCTCAATATGTCAGGACCAGATGTTGGAAATAGTCTGCGTCTATGAGCTATAGCTATAGGGCCTCATAGGGAACAGATCTAGTGATGAAGTATGTAGTCTAGTGACGTCGTGGATCAAAGAGACTGCAAGTCGATGAGATCAAGTGGCAAAAGATTTACTAAGTGACAAGAAAAACATTTGACAAGACATCTGCAAAAAGGGGCTGTTTCCATATACTAACAGAGAAGCAGAATGATACCAATATCTATGGAGTAAAGATGGAAAATATTATGAGGTAGAGAAGCAAAGGAAGCCGGAGATGAGGGACACGGAGATGAGAAAAACTATTGAAAGATGAAAAAGAATTGAGGAGAGCGGGTCCGTAGCGGGAAAGGCAAGACGGGGACAGGCACGGGAGAAGAGATAGGAATTACAACTCTGAGTAAGACTCCAAGGAGGACGGCCTCTTGGCGCACCACCCTTTTCCCCTCTGCGCGCCACCCTGCCACAACACGTGGTCAGGTACACATAGGCCCCGGCGTTTCAGTAACGCCGGCGACGCGACAGCCTGACAAACATGGACTCGCCACTGAACGGAATTTCAGTAACGCCGCAAGCTCTGATTGATCACTCTTCTCTTTCATTGCCAATGACAGTATTAGCTATACCATGTCATTTCCTGTCATTTCCTGTCATTGTCCATGCATTTTACTATCTATCAAGGTCCAGGAGGATAATATGAGCCATAGGGATGTCTAGAAGACCCCTGGGAGGGATAGGGGGCCCAATATTGAGAGGATAGAGGAGGGAGAGTAGGTGGAAGAGGGGGGGGGGGGTGGTAGGTACCTGTCCTCAGTAGGATATGGAAGGCTGGAGAAACAACTTGGACAGAGGGATCGGTGTTAGGAACTAACACTGCAGTTCAGGAAGATATCTCTGAGCTCAGGAAGATGGTTCTTGACCTGGCCAGGAGTATTAAAGAGAGAGACAAGAGAGAGACGGCCAGGATCGGTCTGGAGACTCAAAATCGGCCTGGAATGGTGAGGACAGAGGACAGAATGGTGAGGACAGGAGAAATGATCACTAGGACAGGTTATTTGGTGGGTGTCTCATATGATAATGACATTTCTCCTTCCCTCCTTCTCCCCCTCACTGTCCTGCGGTCATTCCTGGCTATATTGCTCTGTCTCTGTCTATATTGGCCTCATGATTTCAAAAATTTTCACTCGTCTCTTAGTCTCTTGCTTCTAAAAGTTTCCTGCAAGCTGATTGGTCCAGGAGACACCAGGAAACGGCCAATATCAACCGAATGTGAGTCTCTAATACTGTATTTTTGGCTGTATCTGACAGGGGGTCACTAATGAGCAGGTACCCCCCATTTTCGACTTTTATCCTCCTGAGGAGAGGTACCTACCCCCCCCCTCTTCCACCTACTCTCCCTCTCTCTATCCTCTCAATATTGGGCCCCCTATCCCTCCCAGGGGTCTTCTAGACATCCCTATGGCTCATATTATCCTCCTGGACCTTGATAGATAGTAGAATGCATGGACAATGACAGGAAGTGACATGGTGTAGCTAATACTGACATTGGCGATGAAAGAGAAGAGTGAGCAATCAGAGCTCGCAGCGTTACTGAAATTCCGATCAGTGGCAAGTCCATGTTTGTCAGGCTGTCGCGTCACCGGCGTTACTGAAACGCCGGGGCCTATGTGTACCTGACCACGTGTTGTGGCAGGGTGGTGCGCCAAGAGGCCGTCCCAAGGAGCCTGTCCTGTGTAGTGGTGAGCCTGACAATTACCCTCTACACATCCCTCATTGCCTTAGCATGCTCCTCACGGAAGCCACGGTGCATGGTTCCTCGCCTTCCGCTCATGTGGCACATAATCACCTCCCTCCAAAGCCAAGACTTGTACTTTCAGGCCAAGGCTCGTGTGGACTTGTCTAGGCTCCACGTCTTCCCCTCTGCCTGCCGGGTTTCTGCAATCCATATTCATGCTTGCGTCATTGTGAGAGATACTGCGGGTATTCCTTGAGAGGACTCTTCCCTTTGGAAAACCCATGAGGTTTATCACAGTCACGCCTGCGACTAGACTGCAGTAGTAAAGTACTGCCTTGGATACTGAAGGGTTTTAGTCTCTGGCTCATAGAGCTTGATGACTGCCTTAGGTACTGAGGATACTGAGATGTTGGGTTAGAACCAACTAAGTGACTTTCACAAAAGAAGGTGAAGAGAAAGATGAAGAAGATACATTGCTGATGAAAAGAAACTATGTAAGGTCTATATGGGGTTTATATCTATTTCTGAGTCCATCCTGGGATCTCCGTTGTCCTGCGTAGGAAAGAGTTGTGATTTTCGATTGCATGTGTAAATTGAACCATGGATCAGAAAGCTGTGTGGTCTTTGCAACATGATGCGTACAATACGCTGTTTCCCACACGCAGAAGCACACATGACGACGTGAACCATATGTTCACCTTAACTCTAGCTAAACTGAAGTCTTGGGTCTGACGCCATACCAGGCATACTAACTGAGAATAACATAACTAACTAAAGGTTCAGGTCTCTTGCCTCAAATAAGAGCAGAACCAAACATGGAGAGACTAATACTTAGACCTTCTGCCTTGAATGTACAAGAGCAGAAAAAAATATGAAACCTTAATGATATAACATGAAACTAGACTTGGCGATTCATGACAATCACGTTCCCCACCATCACTCCAGGTTTCAAACTCAGTACAGTGTTCTGGCCAATGAGTCTCTTGACTAGGATACTCTCTTCATTGCTTTGTTTGATATCTGGATCAGATTGAGGAGCATGCTGTCCAGACACTTCTGTCAGCGCAACATGAGAAGATGTCAGGAGATAACATACCATTGGACGGCTCTTGCTGTTTTCTTGTACGCTTCTTGCTCTTTTTGGTACCAGACCTTCTCTCCTGATGAGAGTTACTGGATATGTCCTCAAGATTTTGCTCTGTCACTGAAAGACCAGAGAAGTCTGTACAATCCCTATCAACAGTAAAAAGAACACTTGAGACCACGCTTGCAACATTTGCTAATGAGTTGTTGTGACATGAGGAAGGTCATGTTGTTACCTAGTTCACTTTAGTCAGGCTTTGGTCACAGTTTAGGATGCATTGGGTATTCAACCAGCAACCAGCAATTGAAGAAATTGCCGGTTGATGGGCCTTTGTGATGCATACACCTTAAGGGTGATGTGCACTAAGCTCTTGTGCTAAAAGATCCAATGCTCAGCTCATACTATGAGCTGAGACCCTTTATAAACTGCTTGTACTGGGTGTCACGGACGGGGTCTAATCCCCAGAGGGTAGGCAAGGTGACTGGAATGGGGCTGTAACCCAATACTTGTCTCTGGCTCATAGAGCTTGAGGAGTATACGGAGGGTGACAAGGGACTGAGGGGACTGAGGGGACTGCAAGATGTCAGGCTGGGACTGACTGGATTGACACAAGATCCATAGGTGGGGAACAACCTGTTTGGAGGGGGTATTTATCCCCATCAAGTGGGTTGCTCAACATGTCTACGGAATAAACTAGAAAGCGCAAACGTGGGAAAGATTGCTCAGCGAGCAGACTGAATTACTACTTTGGGAAAGTGGAGGCAGGCACTGAATGTTCCAGACTATGGATGATTGCTCAGCAATCAACCAGAGTTACTACTTTGGGAAAGTGGAGGCAGGCACAGAATGTTCCAGAGTGTGGAGGCTTGATAAGCAAGTGGAGGTAAAGGTGGAGGCAAGGGTGGAAGGTTCCAGCATGTGGAGGTGGAGGTGGAGGTATTCAGGGGTATGCGTTTCAAGTGTCTGATTGCGCATAAGCACTTTGACAAGTGGCAGATAGGTGATGTATGACACTGGGGCCGACATTCTAGATTTATGACAGCCTCTTTGTGTCACGGCCGTTGTTTCTTCTTCTCTACTGACCGACGGTCGACAAACCTCGGCTAACTATGTTGTGGTGGGGTGTTGATGTCTCACTTGGACAGGGTACTTGCCGTGGAAATACGGCTGACTTTGCCGTAGTAATACGTCGAGAGGCAAATGACAGGATGATCGTCGATGCACTGCGGCTAACCTTGCCTTGGTACGTCGAACTGCTCGGTGGTAGCTCTCCCTAACTCGATGGTTGAAGGTACTGAATATATCTCTCGCTACTGACAACAATCAAGGATCGCTGAAGAAGTTCAGCGATCTGTAAACTATCTATACTTCCTCTCTCTTCTCGTAGAACGTCCTCCAACCCCTACACAGCCTCATGCTTAGTCCCCTTCGCTCAACATTGCCGTACCTCGCCATATCCCCAATATCCCACTCCGCTTACTTCGACTAACTTCGCCTAACTTCGCCTACTCTGCCCTCACACGGTTCCCTTCTCCTAACTTCGCTGTAGTTCTCCCTTAGGCGGGGTCGTCGTGATAAATGCTCCCTAGATTCCTATAACTTTGTCGTAGTCGGTCTCAGTGGTTCGGGGTGATGGTGAAAGGAGGGTCGGTGGTGGTGGTTGTCAGGGATGTCACAACACAGTTTGTGACACTTTGCCACAGAGGTTTAGATCACTGTTCTGATGGGCATTGTTATACGACCAAGGTGCTGGTTGGTCATGGTTTGTGACACATGACAGGTTGAGCCTACTACCTGTGTTAGTCTTCAAATCCAATAGATGTTGTACTTGGGGGTAGATGATGGTGATGATGGCAACATTGGTGTTTCAAAGAGGGGTGATGTAGTTGTGGTCACAGTGTGTTGCAACAATTTGTGACAGTGGACAACCCATCTTATAATCTACCTATTACAGCTGTCTGTCCTCCTTTGTTCTATTGAATCAAGTTTGACAGTCCTGCCTTGACCACTGTTGCCCCTTTACCCCTGAGTAGGCCATTGGGTTTACTGTTTGGGGATGACAGGGTTTGTGGTGGAGGGAGGAGAAAATGAGCAAAGGGTGTATGCATGAGAGACAACTATGAATGAGCAATTAAGAAGTTTTGAGAGTCCAAGCTTATTTGACCCCTCCAACACTCCCACGTGAGGACATGATTTCCATGCACATGTACATACTGTATCCATCAACATTTAGCAGTTCCATTTCCTGACTCCCTTCCCAACATGCCTCATCCACTATCTGTTCCACATCCTTCTTCATTTCCAACTCGTTGTTTGTATCCACCTCTGACTTATCTTCATGCCTCCCAAACATTCCTTCTCCCAACTCCTTCAGAGCTGTTACTTGAGCTTTGAGATTTGAGATGACTTGATTCAGACAAACAAGAGAACCAAACAGAGTGAACATGAGACCAGCGGAGGAATGAGTAGAGGTGGTGATATCTACTGACATGTTCCTACTTGAGTCGCAGAGCTCAGCTGGGATAACATGTTCTTGGATAGCAAATGAATCCTTGTGTTGTGTACTATCTATCCATTTCTGTTTACTTAGTATACAGTGGGAGCATTTTGATAGGGTGTTGAAGCGCGGATATTCAGGGGGAAGAATCAAACAGATCCGGTCAAGATCTTGACACCTCTGTGTGACGGTACTGGAAACACAACGACTAAGTTGCAGGTTGGGTTGAACTCAATGGAAGTCTCGTGGAAATCTATGTGTCTCTGATGCTATGTGGTGGATTGTGTCTCCTCTGCAATCGATGTAGCCAAATAATGATATTGTCACGACCTGGAACTTGCGTCTCAGGTGTGACAGATAATGTTGCCTATCTCAAGCTTGACTCACCTACTCCTTAGTTCACGATAGGTGATTCAGCCAAGATAGGTTATTAGAATAGGTTAGAATAGGTTAGAATAGGTCAGAATAGGTCAGAATAGGTTAGAATAGCTGGAGATAGGTTATTTCGTGATACAAACAGGTGATGCAAGTCTGAGACTCACCTATTCAAGCTATATCACGGATATGATTTCTATCTCTAGCTAGACTATAAAAGGCGTAACTACTTTGTGTTTATACATTCTTTCTCAGGGACTAGTGTTCCAACCCGTGAAATTCACGGGAGCAACTGCAGATGGTCAAGATGAATTTAGTGTATGCCCCAGTTCCCTAGTTGAACCATGCCAAATTTCTCCAAGTTCATGCATAGCATACGCCCCAGTTCCTCACCACCTACAATTCACCCCTCTCCGCCCCAGTTCCCCACATGCGGGAGGCTACTTACACTATATACACTACACACTATAAGTCTAATCTAAACTGCAAACCTATACACATTACATATTAAGCAGCCCTGGCTGCCAAGAGCACATCCTTATACACAATATTCTTCGTCTCACCTCTTCTCCCCTCCTCTGAATCCTCCAGCAAAACCTTGAGACCGTTCTTGAACCGTGCGCGAGAGAGACCAACATACAGCTGACCATGGGTAAATACCGGCTTTGAGAGACATAAGCCAACTGTTGCAAGAGATTGCCCTTGCGCCTTGTTGATTGTGAGAGCAAGACCGACTCGTATGGGAAATTGACTACGACGCAAGGTGAAAGGTAGGTTGGACGATTTTGCTGTGTCGAGTTTGATACGCGGGATGAAACACTTATTCGAATGGAAGTCACCGCCAAGAATGCACCCCTCAATAACATTTGGTAGAAGACGTGTCACATAGATCCGAGTACCGTTGCAAAGACCCGCAGCTGGATCCAAGTTACGAAGTAGAAGAACTGTTCCCCCAACTTTTACAATTGTCTTGTGAAGAGGGAATCCGCCAATTGTGATTGAGTTGAGATATTCAATGGGCCAGAGTTGCTGATTCAAAGGCCGAGCACGCGGGTTTGAAGCACCATCATTCTCCACGATCCAATCCGCACTGAGGTACATCCGAGATTCCCCACTAAGCTGGCCAAGGAGGGTCTTGTTTAATTCATCAACTTCGGCATTGGTTGGTGCAAGAACTGCACGGTCTGCAAAGTACTGAAGAGCAGCTTCTGTTGTCGGAAAACTCTGAGCCAGGTTGGGATAGACATGCTGCAGCAACTCATTTGTGGACTCCACCCGCAATTCCGGAGGTATTCTCAAAGTGTCTGA
Organism: Tremella mesenterica DSM 1558; assembly: GCF_000271645.1. Lineage (NCBI taxonomy): Eukaryota > Fungi > Basidiomycota > Tremellomycetes > Tremellales > Tremellaceae > Tremella > Tremella mesenterica. Next base: position 141,059 of record NW_006711245.1, on the reverse strand, counting down.
CTGTTCCCCATCTACCAAACCATCCCCTACCCTGAGAAGCCACTCTGCAAACCCACTTGCTTCCTCCCTCTCAATATCAGACAATTCTGCACTCTGGAGCCGCATGTTGATAGTAAGTTTGAGCCGTTTTACCTTCTGCCACAGACGTGAGCTGGTCAAACATGCGCTCTTGATCTGTGCTTGACTCCCTTTTGGCACCACCGGCAAACACTGTCGAAAGTCTCCTGCAAATACCACTACCACCCCACCAAAAGGCTCCTCAGATCCTCGCACATCCCTCAGCATGCGTTCCACTGCCTCTGCACAGTGTCGATGCTGCATGGGCGCCTCGTCCCATATGATCAGCCTGGTACGCAAGAACAGCTTTGCGAGTTCACTTTGCTTTGAGATGCTGCACTGTGAGTCGCCATGAATGTCAATTGGAATTTTGAACCGGGAATGGGCTATGTGTTAACTCTGCACTAAATGAACTCAACACGACTCACCTGTACGGCCACCCTTTAGAAGGATTGCACATATACCTGAAGATCCGACCATCAAGACGATGTCACCTTGCCCTCGCAAAACCGCTGCTACCGTGTTCTCCACAAATGTCTTGCCACAACCACCTGGACCATCAAGGAAAAAACATGCGGGTTTCCGTGCCCTGGTTGCCTGAACTATGTCGTTGATAACTGTTTGCTGTTCCGGATTTGCAAGGGCCATGTTGAGGGTACTGGTCTGTTGCAATTCTCGCATGTCGTAAGCCAATTCCTCATGTATAATGCGGCTATCAGTGTCTTCTGGAAAAACAACTGTTGGTTCAGGCAGATAACATCCTGCCAAACTCTTCCCCCTCTCTTCTAGCAAACCCCCCAGGAGATGCAACGCGTAGGAGAGCCGCTCATCCACACTTGGGTTCTCCATCCATCCCTTCTGCCGAAGCATATGAACACAATCATCACTCAACGCCATCAAGTGTGTCTCCCACAGGTCCGCCGGGCTGGAGGGTTGATTTTCTACCAAAATGATCACAAACAGTCGTCGTAGCTGAAATCCAGAGGCATATGTTGAAGCTTGGGTGAGGCACTCATCAAGATCACGGTCGTCATCAAGTAGGCCAAGCGCAACACAGGCTGCTCGAAAGGTCGGATGCAGAGTATGATCAACGGTACGGAGACTTTCAAAAGATGTTGGGCAGGGAACATGATAGAGCAGAAGTCGCAGATAATAGAGCTCCCCAGATTGAGGACCGGCAAAATACACTCTCCCAATAGCTGTTCCACGTTTCCGAGGCTTCCAAGCACGTTCCTTGGCGTGCCAACAGAGTAACTCGGGTACATCTGCATATATCTTGTCACGGAGTAACTCTGAATAGGTCTCGCAAGCTTTGAAGTACCCCAATAACCGGCTGTTCCGCTGAAGTTCCTCTGGTAGATTTGCACGTTCGTCTTCAGGCACAAATTGCACTTGATCTTCGTCTGGAAGATGGAGCTGAAGTCGTTCAACGGGTGGAAAGTGTCCATGCATGGGATTACCGCTCAGTCGCCAAACCGCTGATACAATGTTAGCTCAGCAGTACAATCCTCCCTATGACTCACATTCGGATGCTGAAACCCAGCGCGCATCCACATACCGATTGATTTCATCGAGATCCACTTGATTAGGAACCACTGCCACATTTGCCCGATCATGACCCTTGTAGACATATTTGAACATATACTTCACTGCACTGATTGAAGTGCACACCTCAACATTGATATGGGCGTTGAACCGAGCTGATAAATAAGGATTATACGGAACCACATGCTGATTTGTATATGTAATGCGATTCTTGGTCCATGACCGCCCATTATCTCGTCTTCGGTAAATAGGGTAGCCATCCTGTTCCATTGTTGTCTCTGGTTGAAAAGCCCAGGGGAACTTCTTTGAACATCGGCCATCACGACGCATCTGGGCTTGGCATCGATCACTGCAGGTATGCAGCATACAGGACGTAACAACCTTGAAAAGCACAGGCTGAGTATCCTCACAGGGGAGTTCAGCACATACAATCTTGTCAACATCGGCCGGTGTGCGAGGCTTATTGTCTGGTGTAAGGCACATGAGCAGATGACAATGTGGAAGTCCCCGTTTTTGAAATTCGATCACCCAGATTCTTGCAACCACCTTCAGATCAGTAAACACTCAGCAGGAAATAATAACCAAACACACCTTTCCCAATACTCCCAGTTTGAAAAACTCGTGCAGCATAGCGTCAAGCTTGAGTGCAAAGACTCTTGAAACCAAGTCGGGGCGGTCTTGGGCGGTCTGTCCTGGTTCCAACTCTTGGGTGATCTCCGGCCAAGTGGGATTGCAGGTGATTGTTACAAATAGGTCAGGCTTTGTCACGTGTGAGACAATAGCCATGGCGTCCTGGTACAGGGCGTGCATCTGACGTGGCGAACCGGCAAATGTTGAGGGGAGCACCACTTTTTTGCCTACATCAGCCAAAGGAATCCCAGCATCAACCGCATCAACCAATCCCTTGTAAGATTCAGCTCGGAGAGTGGTTTGATTCTCTCGGATCCATCGCAGACGATTTGATTCGGTCTGGGCCCACTGATCCACCAATAGCTCCTGAAAGAGTCGCCCACAATAGAGTGCGGTGTTGAAATTGCCCGATCGTTTGAAGAGGTAATAGGTTGCAAATTGTGCTTGAGTCACTCGCTTAGATTCTCCACGCCCATAGCGTCTTACTTCAGCTACCAATCCACCATCTCCAGCATTTCCATCCTCAATATCTTCCCCCTCACCAATCTCGTCATCATCTCCCAGTGGTTGCCCAGCCAAAGGGATCCTTGGATGCCATCCCGGCTCTCCATGCGGGTATATAAGAGTGAAATGCAGGGGAAGATATGCTGAGTGCAGTTCACTAATGTTGCGAACCCCACCGCCTCGCAGATATACTTGAATGTGACGACCTGGGGACGGTTCATTTTCATTGGCAACATATACACATGCAACTTCGTCTGACGTAGGTCGGTTATATCTGCGAGGGTCATTTTGCAGAGGATTCAGAACTGTAAGATACAGAATCGGCGTGTCCTCTTCGGATTCCCTGTCACGGTCACGGAAAGTCTTGAAAGCAGCATAGTATGGGTTCACCCTTTCTATCATTTGAGCCAGGCGGGTCAGAACACCCTCTTCACCTCTCCCTCGGATGTGAATGTTTCGCTGAGCAGCCTGTTCTGCTTCAGATAGACCCGCCAGGAAGACTTGAGCAAATCGGGGATGTTCTCCAGCTTCAGGGAGTAATGCCCCAATTTGGTGGTATGCTCGTCCGCCAATACGAAAGGTGTATATCCCTTGAGGTCCCCAAACTTGCATGTCTTGCTTATCAACACCCATTGAGGTGAAAGCAAGAGAATTATTGTAATTTCGGAGCTGCTCCCGCCGCAGCTTACCTTCTGATGACAGTCAGTGTTCCATCCATTGAATTGACTAATGCCAGCTTACGATGTGTTTGATCTGTTAAGAGATCTCGAAGTTCCAGTGGAGGGTCCAATGGAAGTGGGAGTTGCACAGCCCCATTTGAGCAACAGCCAGAAAACAGGGGATTAGCCAAAGATGAGCGTTCCCCTCCCGCGGCGATGTTGATAGCACGTTCCTCAAGCCAGTGTAACGCGGCACATTTCGGACATGGCACCTCACAGCGGCCCAGCCAGTGAACAGATGTCCCATCAGTGTAGTCCTGCCGAGCACGGCAATGTGAGAGAGCATGTTCCCGGTCTTGCCTGGATTGCTGTCCAGCTTGTCTTCGAGAAAGAACGGTGTTTTCGCCCATTGGAGGTGGATCCATGTCCATGTCATCATTATGTCCAACATCTGTCAATTGTCGACTGCCCCGCTCCCTTTCACGCCGTGCTCGCTGTGCAAGCTGACGGCGGCTTAGCCCCTGTAGGCTCATGATGTAATGTAGAAAGATTTATATATGAGGTTATGTAAGAATCTAAAAGCTCAGCCCAATTCAAATAGTATGGAAGGCAACTGACGGGTATGGTGCAAAGGGGTGCACGGTGTGAACGGGGTCTTGAGAGTCGCCTCGGAGAGCCCCTTGAATGGTCGCAATAACAGTGTAAAGGTGCACGGTGTGAACGGGGATGCGAGTCGCCTCGGAGAGCCCCGTGAATGGTCGCAATAACGGTGTAAAGGTGCACGGTGTGAACGGGGATGTGAGTCGCCTCGGAGAGCCCCGTGAATGGTCGCAATAACAGTGTAAAGGTGCACGGTGTGAACGGGGATGCGAGTCGCCTCGGAGAGCCCCGTGAATGGTCACAATAACGGTGTAAAGGTGCACGGTGTGAACAGGGTTGCGAGTCGCCTCGAAGAGCCCCGTGAATTGTAGCCTAAAATGACACGGACCGGGGACGTCCAAATTCTTCTCCCCTATAGGTGGCAGAGAAGTCAGTGGAGCAGGTTACATGTGACGGAACCCCCTGAGCGCGAAAAAACGCGAGAAAACGCAAAAAAAGTCGATTTTGGCTGCGTTCACCCCCTATTTAGGGGATTTTGGGCGATCGAAAACTCGGTTCAATTACGCTTTTCCCCCACTACACACACAGGTTCCGACAGGTCAGACAGGTTCTGACAGGTCAGACAGGTTCCGACAGCTCAGGGTATGCATGAGACATCTCGCGATCCCCCTACTCGCAATCCCCCTACTCGCGATCCCCCTACTCGCAATCCCCCTACTCGCAATCCCCCTACTCGCAATCCCCCTGCTCGCCCCCCTGTTCGCGCGCACGCGACTCCCACGTGGTTTGTCTCGAAAGTTAGCCTCTCATCATCTGTTATTATAATAGATCAAAATATTATTTGCCACTCGCAAAAGACCTCATCTTGACATACTACTTACATCCGACACATCCCTCACCATCATTAGTCCTATCCACACCATCACATACACCCTTATCGTCATCTCGACCTGCCCGGATCCTTCGCAAGTCACTTAGTCGTCCGACCACATCACAAGTCTATGGACAACATACTAACCGTTGTTATCTAAGCTAAATAAACAGTTGCAGTCCACCTGTCTTTGATCCATCGAGGTCTGTCAAGGACAGGACCATGACAGATATTGAAGAATCAGCAAAGTTGGTACTTTGCTGATTGTACTATATACTGTCTACAGGTATCCTTGTCCTTGTCCTCTCCTGCTGCAAGCGTCTACGTACATACTCGGACAGGTGAAAAACCGCTTTTGAGCAAACCCAGTGGGGAAATCTCGAAAAGGGGAAAACCTGTCCCTACCTACTGCAGCACTGCCTCCAACTCCCGCTTTCCTCCATCCTGATCCATCGAACTTGATAGAGTTCTCTTGTTTTGTTGTTACCCCGTAACACACAGACTATTTTCAATGTCTGGTCCTGACATGCACTGAAGACCGGATTAGGAGGACTTTGTGCTCAGATGACTCAAGTCTTTCATGTTAGATGCCTTACAGAAGACATGCCACTTCAAAGCTGCACAAGTCATGAGAAGATGAATTTTCCCATGTGTCATGTCTTTGCTTGGTCACAGATGCCCCCATGACGCTTCATAGCCTCACGGCTATCATCCGTCACCTAACATTACGGTGATTGATGAACCAGATACGGAAACAATCAAGGAGAGTACAACTCAGAGAAACCCGTCTCTAGGTAGTCGAGATTTGGACAGCTAGTGACACACTATTGACATGCATGGCACTGTGATGTGTCCCACTCTGTCTGTACGGTTCTTTCAGCATGGCACACCAGTAGAGTTGAAGATGTGTGTCAATTGGGCAACTATGAATCTGCTGACAGAATTGGTGTAATCATGGCCAAGGGCCATCTTCAACTTCATGAAGCTTATATGGTTGTGTATTGAGAATGATTGTACCCTGTATTTTGGCACGTGCTGTCTGTGTTCCTGGGAGACGTTTGACGTCAACTCCAAGCGATGTCAGTTGAATGGGCCTCTTCCTCAACTCACTCCGTTGTATCCTGTCATTATCCAACACTTCAACCAGTCTGTTCCCAAGGTTAAGAAGTACCTGGTTCTTCGAAATCTCCGGAGTTTGCATGGTCTGATTTGGGTGGTCGGGTGTTTGCTCTATGCTTCTTTGATCGCTCCAGGTGTCGTTAAGACATCGTTCGAGTAAAGCAGTCATTTCATTGATAAGGGTGAAGTAAGCATCATAACCATTGGCGCAGTAGTTGCCATCATGATGATCTAGGGTACAATTTTGGAGCCAAGAGGGACGCGTAGGTGCACGGTAAACCGTAAAACCTTTGAAATACGTCCATTGCGCTGAGATTGGAGCGGTTTCCACCCTTTGCCGTTCTTTTGAAGCCCAACCCCCCGGGTATACTAAAGGTATCAAGCTCTCACCTCCTGAAACTCCATGGGATGTTGAGTGTGATGGTCGGGGCCTGTGTTTATGCCCATGCCCGTCAGTCCTTGAGCCAGAAACGTCCCCTGAGGGCGAGAACCCCTCGTCTGGCGCATACACTACCTGTCCTATCCTGTCGACAAAGATCTCTGCAGCCATTTTTTTGTCGAAACGGTCTACTCCAATAAACATGGTCTGCAGTCTCAGTACCTGATCACCATCTCCTCTGTCATGCAGCGTGGACTTTGGAAGTGAGGCTGTCATTCGATTTTGAATATAGCTTAACACTTGATCAGTCAAACAAGCCTCTATTTGTTTGTGAGAACGATAACAATGATTGTGATTCCCAGACTCGGCCCTCTCCCTATCGTGTTGCTTGGTGCGTTCTCCACTAAAATCTACCAGCCGTTCACTAATGGACTTTTTAACCACTGACATGAACACCCATGCAGTCCATTTCTGATCGTGTGCCCATGACTGCTTTGCATCGGTAGCCCAGGGGGGTATTCCATCTCCCTGTGGCCAAACAATTATTCTCTCCAAGGACTCCATTATAGGGTCCACACTTTCACCCGCTCTCCCCGTTCTAGAGGACGAGTGGATCTGGTGTTTGCAGAGCCTTCCCCTTCAATAGTAAGCCGGTCGAAAGGTGGAGGAGAGTCTGTAAAACGTCTCGAGGTCGATGACGGACCTAGTTGTGTAGCGGCCTGTGATGCGTCTGGACTTGTTCTCCCGGTGCTTTGTCGCCTGCCGAGACGATACGAGTAATCATCAGATCTACCTGTCTCACTTCCACTTTCACTACCAGAGTCATCATCCCCTGGGACCGGAGGCGGGCGATGGGTCGTACGGGGTACTGTTGAATTAGTTACTTGCTGCTGCCATGCTCTAATCGCGTCAGTCTGACGAGACGGCAGAAGAGACGACGATAAAGGGTGGGGTACATATGAGACATCTGAGGCAGGCCCCTGTTTTGCCCACCCGGGTGGTAGACGGCTCAATGGAGGATTTGGGTTTGACATGTCTTCTGGAAGAAAGAGTGTCTCGAATAGACGTGGGATGAGTAGGTGATTTCACCCTCTCATATAGTCGAGAACAACGTCCGCGGAGTTTCCTCGATTACGGTTACCCGGTCCCGTCCGAAGGGAAGAGGCCAAAGGCCAAGTACATGCGAAGATTTCGTTTGGTCACCATGAAAGGATATCCGCCCGAACGTATCGGGCGCGGTCGAAATGCGGATCTATCGACCCAATCTTGATCCTCGGGCATTCCTCCCGTTTCCGCGTGATTTATCAGCCGTGAGAAGTGTTCACACCCGGGGGAGAAGTAGAAGTGTGGGAAGAATTATTCAGATTTGTGAGAAGAGATTGATCGGTTGAGAGACAAAGGAAGATGAGGAGGTGGGACGAATCAGTCAAATGTGAGAGGATGCAGGCCGGAATGGTTTGAAAAGATTGGGTGGATGAGATAAAATGGAAAGTGGGGTGATGAGAAGAGTTTGAATGGTTGAGATATGGAGAAGGATAAAGAGATGGGAAGGATTGGTGTATCGAGAACTGGGAGAGGAAGAACGATGAGAACGTGGGAAGAGATCGGTTGGCTGTGTCAAGATGAAGGGAGGGATGGTGAGAAGGGATCTGGCCGATTTATAAAGGCTTGAAGGTGTGAAGGTGGGATATATCTTGATCGTTCGGTGAGACGAGATCTGTAGGCTGAAAGGATAAGAAGGAATAGATTAGAAAAGATATTGGTTGGTTGTGCGATCGCAAGAAAGGAACGTTCGAGGTAGCAGATGGGATAAGAGATCGGTCTGTTGATATCATAAAGGGGGATCTAGTCGGGTCGAAAATAACAGAGGAAAGTATTTGTTCAAGAAAAATATGATATATGCGAATAATGCGAGAGAGAAGAATAAGGGAGGATGAACGTTGGGGAAATTGTCGAGAATTTCATTCGACTGAATGTTAGCTATCAGCAAATGTATGAGTAGTCAGCCGATGAATGATGGAAGATAAACTATTAAATTTCATTAAGATTTCATACCATCCTTCAACTGATCTCTCATTCCCGCTTTCCAAACCAAAACCATTTGTACACCCTCATGATCCTCTAAATCCCTCATTGCTCTCACTACCATTTTACAAAAAGGAAGTATATGTTTATCATATTCCACCATATACCTTATCCTCCCTTGTCCTTGTTCTTCTCCCCCTTCCCGTCCTTCCGTTTCTCCCCTTCCACCTTGATGTCCATCCATACCTATGCTCTCTTCCGAAGATCCGAGAGACAGATTTCCTCCATCAGGAATGTCGTTTGATATATGTGAACGAGGTGAGGTGGAAGAAACTATTCCCACATTTTTCTCCATAATCCTGGCGATGATCTCGAATAACATTCTGACATCTTCTTTCCCCCATAAAGCCCTAGAACGTCGTTTCCACCCAACTTTCCAACCTTCCTTAGATCTGTACACTCTCCAATTTACTTTCATCCCAAACCTCGATTCGATTGAGCCCCCATGATGTCCGATCCCGACGGAGGAGACTCCGCATCGTAACCAACACCCTAGAATGAGGTTCGCAGTGACACCGTCTGGTTTGAAACCTCTATGTCGCTCGAGATTATCAACCACATAAAGTAATCCTCTCAGTTGATGTAAAGAGGGAGAAGGTCGTGGAAGTTTCTTGGAAGAGGGTTGATTGGGTGATGTGGGGTGAAGTAGATGAGAGAGATGGGTATTGTAATGAGCCGTTAAGCGGGATATTCGGGGACCGACCATTTGATCCAAGGGAAGAGGGAGAGGAATGTGTTTCCAATGTGAAGGAGGCAGAGAAGAATCAGGTTCTTCACCCTCGCGTTGTCGTTCGTCTTCTCGTTCTGGGAAATGGGGAAAGGCTCCAGGAGGGGAACAAGAATCCCCGGAGGATGAGGAAAGTGTGGAGGTGTGAAACTTGAGTCGACGAGCAAGTTTTCCAGCGCCTTGTCTTTCGAGTTGCAGAGTCGCACGGGATACGATAAGAGGAGAGGTGAAATATTCTGGGGTTGAAAGGATGAGCTGTACGGCGAGTTTGTGAAGACGTGCCTTGAGCAGCCGATGGACAGCGGGAGGTAGAAGTGAACTCGCTGTGCGTTCAGCTTGTGAGGAGGTGACGGTTGAAGATAGAAGTATATTCTTAAATATGGTATCGGAGGAGGAGAGAGAAAATGTCTGATTTGTCGTTTGTGGGTCATGAGGCGGTGGAGGAAGAATCGTCGGGGTGGGTGTGACATCGGTGAAAGAATGTGACGGAGGGGATTGTAGGGGATCAATCGAGTTGGCAGTTCTAAGGAGATGAGAAGGATGAGGTTTGACTGGTGGGGGAGAATTTCGAGAATCGGTGATTGTGGGTGGTCGAGAATTGGACGGTGTGAAGGAGGGAGAGTCTGGAGGAATAGGGGTGGTGTCAGGTTGTAGAGCAGAGACGATACGTCGTAGAGCCATCAGAGCCGTCCTAGCTTGAGGAGATAGCTCGTGTCCATCTATCTCAGCTTGCGTGTGATCACTCTTCCCTCTCGAGGTTGGACCATTGGAGCTAAGAGCGGCACTACAGACGTCGGGAGAATGCTCTTGCGGTTCATCTCTGTGAGCTTGAGGTGCGTGGTTGGGTGATTTATGAGCAGAAAGAGTGGGCAAAGGAAGAAGTCGAGAAGATCCCGGAGACCAAGGAGGTACGTAGGGTGTAGTTCTGGGACCCTCTGTCGAAGGTGGACGAAAAGAAGGGGGAGAGGTGAAGATGGACCGGAGGGATAATCGTGGTAAGATGACGAGACGAAAGATTGTGAAGCGATCGAGCGGCATTCCATCTCGTGTGATGTTTATTGTCCAAGTCTAGCTTGAAGAGGTCGTATTGGAAGCTTGCTTATTGGATCATAGTGGAGCTGGTAGGTATAGTTGTATGGCGGTGGATGAACAGGGTTGGAGGAAAGTGGGGAATAGTGCCACGTTCAGATCAGGTGAAACTCCGATAAACCCCGCGAGGTCGAAACTCCTTCCTGCCCCTCCTCCCCTCTTCTTTCTCTTTCATCTATCTACCTACAAGTCTTGAAAAATCCTTCCGAACTCATACAGGGTTCGATTGGGAGACTTGTTAATCGACTCATCCTCTTCATAGCTACAAATCACTCAGTCAGTCACAATGGGTGGATCCAAATCCGACAAGGAGCTTTACTTTGAGAAGCTCAAGGTTCTCATTGCCGAGTATCGTGGGTTTCTCTCTTTCCCTCTCAGGCTATGCTATATCATCCCACTTCATACCTTACACCCCGGACTATATAATGCGTCCACCTAAACAAACGATGATGCCCCACACCTCCCCCATATGTACCTTCACAAGGGGCGAGTAAAACTAACCTCTAGCCTCTATCTTCCTCGTCAACATCGACAATGTCTCCTCTCAACAACTTCATCTCATTCGACAAGCTCTCCGCGGCAAAGGTGTCGTCCTCATGGGTAAAAACACCATGGTCCGTCGTGCTCTTCGAGTCATCATGCCCGATTATCCTCAATTCGAACGTCTCCTCCCTCACATCAAAGGCAACATCGGTTTCGTTTTCACTTCTGGTGATCTTAAAGACGTACGAGAAATCATCATTTCCAACAAAGTCGCTGCACCCGCTCGTGCTGGTGCCCTCGCACCAAACGACGTGTACGTTCCCGCCGGTAACACTGGTATGGAACCTGGTAAAACTTCTTTCTTCCAGGCTCTCGGTATCCCCACCAAAATTGCCAGAGGTACCATCGAAATCGTCTCCGACGTTCAGGTGCTTACCGCTGGGGGCAGAGTTGGATCTTCGGAAGCTACTCTTTTGAACATGCTCAATATCTCTCCGTTCACCTATGGTATGAGCGTTGTTCAGGTCTACGACAATGGTGCCGTGTTCCCTTCGGATGTGTTGGATGTAGAGGAATCGACTCTGTTGGAGAGATTCATGACTGGTATCAAAACTGTTGCTGCTATCTCTCTCGCTACCGGCTTCCCCACGATCGCTTCGGTTACCCATTCGTTGGTCAACTCGTACAAGAACATCCTCGGGGTGTCGCTTGCGACGGAATACGAGTTTGAGGGATCTGCAAAGGTGAGTTTTGTCTCTTATGTCTCCTGTTTTCCTCCTCCTAGTATCTCGACTCCACTTCTCCCTCTTTGCACCCGACGCCGATCCCTCCCCTCGTATGATGTTACAATTCTTCGTCCACTGGAGATTTCCTAGCCTCAGGCAAGGACGACATCCATTATCCATTCTGACTACACACATCCTCTCTACAGTGACATGCGCTTGTAAAATCTGAGATGATTTGCATCCGACTCGTGCTAATCTCAGATCAAGGAGTACCTCGCCAACCCCGAGGCGTTCGCCGCCGCAGCCGCCGCCCCGGTCGCTGCTGCCGATGCTCCCGCCGCAGCTGCCGAAGCAGCCGCCCCTGCCAAAGAGGAAGAGAAGGAGGAGTCTGATGACGACATGGTGAGTCTCGTTCTGACGGCCTCTACTTATCCCCTCTCCTCAATCCCAGACACAACGATGTCAAAAATCTACTTTGCGGTGCATGCCGCTTTGCTTCGTGCAAGAGATGCGTTTTCGGGTGCATGCGTCGTGCATCATAGCTGGCAACTTAAGAGAGCACACGCTGATCTCCAGGGCTTTGGTCTGTTCGACTAGTCGATGCGTACCCTTCATGCACATTTGCGTCGCTTGAACGTGGCTAACATTGTACTGATGCATGTACTCATATCGTGTCTGACATTCCGATCCCCTCTGGTGCCCTTACAAGAAATTCCAACCTGATCCTCTTTCTTACAGATTATACGGGACATTCCGATGCGCTCTATACATCCATTTCGCTTCAAACGCCGGTCCACCGAAGCATGCCCTGGGGTTTAGTTGTCGACTCGGGTACTAACTATGACTGACGCAGCCGTCCACTTGCATCCCTGACTGGTAATGTACAGTTGACCGTCTGATTCACAAAACATGGCAGAAAAAGGTGTAAAAGACTCACGCGAGGAAAGCCAAGATGAGCCCTGCTAAACCAATCCATAACGCAGCTCCATAAGTCGCTCGAACACCCTCTGCGTCGTATCGATGTCGAGCCTGGACCCAGAGGATCAGGGCGAAGATTTCAGCCAAGAGGGAGAATATGAAGCCAAGTAACTGGGTGTGAGTCATTCGTATTCTCAGCATCACAAATATCACCCCGGTCATCAGAAGTGTACATACCGAGAAGGACGGCTAGGGGGGGATAAAAGAAAACTAACAGACATGGTACGAAAGTAAATCGGATTCCACATGAATTGTCCTACCCTCAATAAAGATAACAAAAGAGCTATCAAAGCTAGTAACATGAAGATGGCGCCTAACTATCAGCGCAGCTCGTCAAGCCCACGTTCTCGTCTTCTTAGTCTTGGTGAATCTACCAGCTGATCGTCGTAGCCAAAACCAACCGACCACGAACCCTCCCGACTGCAGGTCGGGGGATGTTGAAGACAGACGAGATGATGATTGACTCACCTACAGCATACAAAACCTGAGCTCTAGTCAACCATTCGGTCACTTCTGATCCTGTACTATACCCAACTCTTTTGATACATTCCGAAGTAGGAGGACAATAACCCAAAGCTCCGAAATGAATAGAAGGGTTAGGTGTACGTAAGAAGTATATCGATTTATTGTATGGTGTTGAAAAAGTGACCAGGGTTCTATTCAATCAGTATCTTCCTATTTCAATCTATGTCAAGCTGCAGTGAAAACCTGATGCAGTATTCTATTCGCTTTGAGCTAAAAACCACACTTTTGAATATTTTCTAAAACGGGTGAAAAAAGTGGGAGATCTATTCGGGATTGGGGACTTGGTAGAGGAAAAATATCGCGAGGGATATCAACTTTACGTGATAAATGTCGGAACAAGAGGGAAGAGTGAGAAAAATACAGGGGGTACTTACAAAAGTATGGATGATATCAAAGAGAAAGTCAATCCTAAGATTATATGACCTTCAACACAATCTTCCCATCGAAACATGTCGATCAAACTCGTTTCCAAGTCGTGTCTCACCCGTCCTTCTGCCTCTTTCGCTCGTTGGCAACCGGATCAATTTTGTCAAAGATCGACGACGGCAACTTAGGAACTGCCCGGTTTGTAGGACAAGTTGGCTATGTCAAATGGCAAGACTAGCGGAGAAGACTGCAGGAAAGATGTTCAGTCGAGTTACGAGTTAATGGAGAATCTGATGAATCCAAAGAGTTGATGTATCTTCCATCCGGATACACAAGTTGATCAGGTACACACATCCCATCAAATCCATCAAAATCCTCATCAATCACATCATTCCCGTCGCACGGATTTTTGTTCGATCGACACTTCAATCATTCCGCCGTTCAATTTTCTATGTGTTGCATAGCTTTTCATGTCTCTCTCACACTCTCAAGAATCTCACTATCCCATGATCCCACGATCCCACCACATCGGGCTTAGCTTATACTACCGAGCGTAACATTCCCCATCGGGAACACTGGGCGTCGGACATACTGAGGATAAGGAGGAAATTGTCACGATCCTTTATTCGTCGAGACGGATCGGTATATCGAATCCGTGAGAAAAGATAGCTCCCTATACTCAGGAGAATCTCACAGACACCATCTTGATTCATGATTTAAATCCCCCGGGTGAGTTGAGTAAGAGTATACTCTGATAGCTTTCACAGGATATACAAATACCTCACTTGTTACCCTTAACTTCTTCAAGAATCGAATTTGACAATTCGTCGGTAGACTCCTCGTGGTTTAATCTCCATAGCAATGTACCGCTGGATTCCTTCTCCTCCAACTTCAACATCCAGCAGTTCTGCATCTTCACATTCAGACACCTTTCGAACTGACGGCTTTGATGGCATCTCTGTCGTCAGTGATAATTCGTCTCAGGGTGGTCTCGATAACTTGTCAATCAGCTCTGTAGATTCACTACCGGGAAGTGGCATTCAAACCCCACGCCCTAATTCCCGGCGTCCGGAATTGCAATACACTCCACTTCCTATCCCGATCGTAGCTTTCAACCCGTCCATTCCTTCCCATTGCAGCAACCCCAACCATTTCTTCAGGATTGATACAGGGGTCGGTTATGGCTTTGCACCAATCACACACTTCAATGGTCCAGAGCCACCGGATGTCTACATCCTTCAGTCGCCGCCTGACGAAACGAATAGGGTGATCTCATATATGCCTACTGGCGGTCTTGCTACTACTGGTTCAGTATTGAATGACATAACTGGCGCGCTTTCAACTAGAATACGTGAACATCAAAGCGCATGGGACACTGCTCAATCACTAGAGGAACAATGTAATCCGAACTGGTCGTTTCTAGATAGGAATGACTTGATGTCTACAATTGTCTCCTTGTGCAACTTTCAACTCAACACTATGGTCCGCGGACTGCCCCCAGAACCTTTGGCCCTGGGAACTGATGACTCCTCAAGATATCTTTGGAACATCAACCATATCGTGACAGATATCAAAAGACACAGCAGCCGTTCTGGTCCATATTTCAAAGTTGTGTGCTGTTTCAATGATAGGCAAGACATGAGCTTGAAGCTTCCATTAATTGCTGATCACCAAATCACAAGCTTAGAGGAGAAGCAGCGACAGTGGTGTAGTGTGCGCAATCCCTTCAGTAAGCCCCCTCCTCACAGTAGTGAGCTTGGCAGTTTTGTGACCCTCCCCGTCACCCCTCGTAGCCGACCCGATCGCAAAGCGGGGCCACGGTATATGGCAAGTCACTCCATCTCCGGACTTGCTCCACCCCCGGTCGGAAGCCCAGGCACCACATCCAGTCGTATTCTACCATCACAACAAGCCGGCTCTTCCAGCTTGCCGGCCCCATCTATGACCATGTCTCTGGATGAAGGAATGAGGAGAGTGATAGAGCAGAAGAATTCCACGCTTCGGCGATACAAGGTACCAACATGGTTCAGTGGTGATGCTCAACAAACAATGTCCGGTACACAGCTTTCAGATTATCTCTTTTCACAGGCTCAAAAAATCATCAGAGATGAATATAAAAAGATGGATGAGTGGAGGCGGTATGAGACTCAGCTCAATCAGCAAGCGGGCCGAACAACTTATGAACATCTTCATCGAGAAGAACTTGGATATGCAATTCATCAGAGTATTCAACGGATACTCATCACATTCCTCCAACCCGGTCCTACAGGGGACCGTGGAAGTCAACTTACCTTCCCGCTGAGATCAGCCTGGGTGAACATCAAGCGGCAGGCACAGGCGCATGACCAAGGGATTTCTTCACCCCGCTTTGTACTGAAGGTGACCCTCAAGCCAGGATATACACTGGCCCGGGAGGTGGCTGATGATAGGACAAAGATGAGCACCCAGTGAGACAACTTTAACTTTTCAATGGAGCTTCCAAGTTGACCATTGAAGTGGATCTGTTAGGTGAAGGACGGAAGCCGTGCGTGACCAGCTGAAGATGTCACTCATGGAAGATTCCATATGGTTTTAACTACACCTCTCCCAAACCCAAACCTCATGCATGACTAGTTTTCTTAAGACTTACTGCATAAAGTTCACTAAAAAGAATGGGCCAGAGATCTGTATTCTACATTTCATTCAACCTCTTGGCAAGGACTATTGGTCATGTTGCTCACCACATGCATGATAAAATCTGCATGCAGAACTGCTCTTGTACTTTCTTGCAGCCTACAACTCCTCCTAGAGAATCGAGTAGTCGTCCAGATTGGTGGTTATTGGTGAGGAATGATTCTTTAGTGGGTCATGGTTATGGATCCATGACACTTTGGAGTCTCATGACCTCAACCCATGACATTTTGAAGCTGTTGAGGACACGGCCGGAGACGTGCACCTCCGGAGCTGCATGGTTCAAACCCCCCCTCTTGGACCTGGCCAGAGAACCATGCAGCTCCAGAGGGGTCCAGACACGGCCAGAGCATTTTCGCTCTTATCATCCCCAAGCTCTCCACATACATGAATCACAGTACAGATATCCTGTGGTACCATCTCCTGGACTCTTGAAGTCATGGTGGTCTGGCCCCACAACTTGAAATCTACAAACACTGCAACAATTACCTATGATACATCACCATTGGAATCCCCCCTGGTTCAAGATATTGGCTGACCTTCTTGCCAAATACAGCATGTGATGTTGAACAGCACTGTAGTGGTTACCTCTTAGACTTGTCTTAATAGAGCATCTGCCCTTTGGAGCTACCAACACTGTCTTGTATGGCGTGGAGGATCTGTTATTGATGTTTCTCTGAATGGGAATGGCTAAAGGGAGTGTTCCGCTCTGGAGTGGTACATCTCTGGCCGGGAACGATCAGGTCCGTGCAGCTCCGGAGGTGCATGTCTCCGGCTGTGTCCCTAACAAAGCCGCACGGATCTTCAGCCAGTCACACTAACCCCCGTGACGCTTTGAAGTGTCACGGCTTCCGTCCGTCATCTAACAGATCCTTGTGTATGATGAAGTGCATTCCAGCAGTACCACAACTAAATGACCATCGATCTAAACTCATCGTTCTAACTGAATCCATCACGCCCACCACACGGATTGATTGTGGTCCTTCCTTCAGTCCATCTTCTCATTGTCATATCTGGCACAGCTTTTCATGTTTCTCGCATTTCCACATTCTCACAGTCTCACATTCTCCAGAACTCGGGCATGGCCAACACTGCCTCACCTTACTTTCCCCATCGGGACGATTGGATGTCCGAGCGACTGAGAATACGACCACGGAGGTGAGAGGAAGGGAAGGAGAGAACCATCCTTTTTTCATCGTATGACATTGAGAGGACTGTGAAATTCCACGTCAGACTGATAGATTACGTTCCGTCACTCCCTATACCTCTAGCCATCTCTTCTGGTTACTCTTTGTTGCTTTTATCATAGCTAAGAGTAACCAGGTGAGTTCTTACTCATCCATCGCTTTAATCACAGCTAAGAGTAACCAGATTTATGCGCACGGCTATCTAGCGATCATCCTTGACAGATTTGGAATCAGATCGATCTCCCAACACATCCCTTCCTGTCCAAAACCTATCTATCCCATTTTGTTTCAATGTCAAGCTCAGACTCTGAAGGAGAGAAGACTCTCTCTCGTCGTCAAACCATTTTGAAAGGGGCAGATAACTTCAAGGAATGGGAACATTCAATCCTTGCTCAATTAATTCAGAAAGATCTGGACGATGTCATCCAGTCCGACGCACAGACTCCTGTTGTGCTGGAAGAGAGGAAAGCATGGGAAAAAGAAGATAGGAAAGCATGGGCAGCCATTGACGAATCTATCGACTCATCAATCCATAACGTTCTCCCTCCTCACCTCCTTGATATTACTTCTTCCTCCGCTTCCTCTCCATCAGGCCTGAAGGCCAAATCCCTCTATGACCATCTTCGACTCAACTACCCTGCCGCTCGTTCCACCCGCAAAGCAGAACTATATCGTATCATCTGGCATACCGACATTGAAGAAGCCAATCCAATCACTTCTATCTCGGCAATGCGACGAGCTTATAACGACCTCACTGCTTCCTCGGTATCCATGGCAGATTCCCAACACATGCTTGGGGATCCTTCGTCCTCCGAGGTTATCTCAGCAATCAACGATGAGTTTAGAAGGAGACAGACACAGGAGACAAGTACGCTGGCTCTGGCAGCTAAGCTACCCAAGTCTTCAACTCAAGCAAAGTGGAATAGACAGAGATAAAAGAGTGTGAAGGGACCGGTCATCAAGGATGGAAGTAAGCCATTTTGCAAAATTCATGATACCAACTCCCATTCCACAACCGACTGTCGAGTTGCCCAACGTATTTCCGCCAACATCACATCTTCCAAGCCTATTCAATCACCTGAACCATTCTCCTTTGTCGCTGTTGCTTCTCCCATTGCTCTACATACATCCACTCCGCTGTCAAGCATCGTCATAGATTCAGGGGCCTCACATTCCATGGTTCACGATGAATCCCTTCTCTCTTCGATCCATGAACTTCCCTTGCCTATCCCTGTGTTTGTGGGTAATGGATCATCAATTGAGGCAACCAAGCAAGGTATTCTTACGCTTGGAAACAGATTCAAGGTATTTGAGACACTATTGGTCCCAAAGATCAGTCAAAATCTTCTTTCAGTCCTAGGAACTTCATCTGCCAATACTGTTTGGACTTTTTCCGACACCAAAGCAACTTCGACCGATAACGGGAAGCTCATTCTAAAGGCAATACTTCACAAGAATCTCTATACACTTCCCTGTACGCCTGTCACGAATATATGACTGATGATGATGAAGCCGCAATGGCGTGTCTCAAACAGTCTTAAAGGCAACAGTAAGTTAGAGTAGAGAGTTGAAATCGAAGATGACAATTGATCAGAGAGACAGAGAAACAAACAGAGAGCTAGAACCACTATTTATAGACAAATCCTCCAAACTAAGCCTAAAACTCCTTCCTCTCCTCTCCTACTTCCTGGGGGGAAACCCTGAGGAAACCCTGTATCAAAAACAGCATTTTAAACGACCTTACAGAAGGCTCTGAATCATCCTGGAAGCCCCCAAAAGAGATCTCTTCATCAAAGGTTGAATTCATGAAAAGAAACACAAATAAAGGATCCATGAAATGTGATCCTTTAATACCTGAAACTCTCCTATGCTACCTGGATGAGCTCTGATCTTTCAGGGGGTTCAGAGGGTGTTTCTTAGGCACCCACATTATGCAGATTTTGACTCAAAAATACCTGGTTCAGTCCTGCGGGTTCGGTAGAGGTTCGAGAGGTTCAAATAGAGGCTAAATATGCTTAGTAGAGTGGTTTTCCTTCTGGTTCTCTCAGTTGAGTCGTTCGCACTGTTGAAAGAGATGAAACCTCTGACCATCAGTGCGTACTCCTCATCACTAGTGTGTACTCTTCATCAGTGGCGTACACTTCTCCATCAGTAGCGGGTGTGTATTGATCAGTAGCGTGTTTTCCATGTTCAAACACGTGTTTTCACAAGGCTATCCTGATGACCGGTTGACTGGTTGATTCTGTGGTTGACCCGGTGGTTGATCCGGTGATTGATCCTGTGATTGATCCTGTGATTGATCCGGCGAACCAGTTATTTGGTAATCGAGGGGGTCATACTACCGTTGACGGACGTACATACTCTTCTATGACGTCAGTGGCGTGATCACTAATTAAGGTACCCGCAATTGATCGCTAATCAAGGTACCCGTGATTGATCACTAATTGAGGTACCCGTAATTGATGGCTAATTAAGGCACTAATCAGTAATTAAGGAATTGATGGCTAAATATCGATCATTGATGATTCTGTTGTTCGTTGATTGGGACAGGTTCATATACAGAAATAGATGCCGACCGGCCATCCGGCTAATATTGCTCCCGAGGTACCCTCACGTATCAGTTCGTCCGGTCTGAGCGGAACCGAGGGCTCGGAACCTGGTACATGTCGGCCGGAGCTTGAGATGACAACAGATGACGATAGATGACGATAGATGATGACAGATGACGAGATTGATGTATATGTTAGGGACACAGCCGGAGACGGACAGCTCCGGAGTTGCACGGGTGGCATCATTCCCAGCTGGAGATGTACCACTCCGGAGGGGAACACCAGGGTCAACCGTGCACCTTGGGAGAAATATCATATCCCATCCAACATCTCAAATCCCCAACGACCTGGATCTTCATGGTGTATCATAACTACACAATCCTCACACTACGGAGGCCTCTACGGTTTTCCTCGATATACTACTTACACTCTAGTTATAAATTCCTGGAAATTTTAGGAGGAACTTAGAATTGAATTGGTCTGATACACGTAGCTTCATACATAGTCGTTGTGCATGAGTTCCGTTTTATATGTCATCATCCCATCATCAGCAGAGGATGTTTGACCCATATTTTGTGTGATAATCTGGATTCTAGTCATGTAGTAAGCAGACTTCACTAGACTCCATTGGTCTCCCAGGGTGCACGGTTAAATCAGTCATGCAGCTCCAGAGCTGAACGTTCTCCCGCTGGGTCCAAAGGGGGTATTTTGAACCGTGCACCTCCGGAGGTGAACGTCTTCGGCTGTGTCCCTAACATATACAATGTTGAGTCAGGTTGACTCAGTGATGGGAGGGTGATTAAGGTTGAATGGTGATCCACATGTCGTACGATAGAACAAGTTGAGACGATTTGAGTAAAGTTGACTGGACTTGAGTGGATGATATGCACGTGGTATTTACAGATATTCGAGGGTTATGACAACGCCTCTTCTCTCTCTGCACACCACAGTATCTGACAAAACCCAGAACCTCCTTCAAGAGTGGCATAGACGCCTCGGACATCTTGGCATCCAAGCCGTTATCAAGTTAGGTCAAACCGGACGCCTCGGAAAGGTAGAACAATGGAAGGATATGAGAAGTAGTGATTTCTCCTGCTCCGCATGCATTCAGGGTAAAGGAAAGACCTTGCCCTCTCCACCTTCTACTATTCGGGCAAAAGAAGTGCTGGGTGCACTACATCTTGATCTATTTGGTCCTACACGATCCACGTCTCATGATGGATTCCGAACCTTCCTCACCATTTACAATGACTTCTCTCAACACCTTCAAATTGTGTTCCTTCGTTCAAAAGACAGCACTCTATCTGCTGTCCGTCACTATGTAGATCTTGTTGAGAATCAGTTGGGGAAACGAGTGAAAGCGTTCCGGAAAGATCAGGGTGGTGAATTCAAAGCAGCAGCTTTCCACTCTTACACACAATCAAAAGGAATCAATCATTAATTTGTTCCGGCAGGAGCACATGCCAAAAATGGACGAGTTGAACGGGCCCACCTCTCAATCCTGGACTTGGTACGAACTCTTTTGGTGGATAGTGGCGTTGAAAGTCAATTGTGGTCAGAGGCTGCTCCCTATGCCGTCTACATCTGAAATCGTTGTCCAAGATCTGATGCAACTATTCCTGAAGTTTTATGGAGTTCTCAGGAAGTAGATTACAACCAACTTCAACCCTTCGCTGCTCCCCTCTTCTACCGAGCTCATGCTGAACGTGACAAACTTAAGCCTCGGTATCTTCCAGGTCTTCTCATGGGTTATGAAACCAATACAAGCAATTATCGAGTCTGGGATATCTCAAAGCACACTATCATCATAACTCAAGATCTAAGATTCCCCAAACCGTCACACATTGGTCCCCTTGCGCCCACATTGTCTTCAGTCTCTCCACCATCGTCTCCCATATATATCGCTACACCAATTTCTACTAACACTCCCTCAACTGAACAAAACAAAAACAGTCCACGAGGTATCACAGATGAAGAGAATGGGGCGGATGAAGTAGTGAGGGATAGGGGGAGTTATCAAAATGAACAAAACTGGCGAGGTTGGGCAATTGGACAAGATCCTCGCTTTGACCGCTCTCCTGCACCATCTCCCCCATTACCTGTTTCTTCTAGCCAAATAGAAAACACTGGGCCTCGACGCTCACAAAGACAAGCTGGTCATGACGCTGAACACATCCCTTGGAGTCTTGAGGAATCACTTGCACTTCCGTCAAATGCTGATCTTGACTCAATCACCGTGTCAAGGATACTGCCCACCCTGGGACAGAGGACAAAGGACATGGGGACATGGACTAGGAGTGACAAGGAATATACTTAAGATAACAAGACTGAGTCCAACAAGGAATGGGACTGTGACCCAAGGGATGTCTCTGGCTTGTCTGACAAGACTAGAGGGAACTGGACTGGACTGGACTGGAATGGAATGGATTGGACTCCAAAAGGGTGGCAATGGAAATGACTTTTGATCAAGAACTAAAGAAGACTACAAAATTCAAGATAGGGTTTATATAGACAAATCAGCCTTTTCCAAGAGGCTCGTGCAGACCTGCGGAATACGAGCGCTCTGAACCGTCCTGCACTGTCCTGCATGCATTGCCTTGCATCCCACCGATAACCACTGATATCCTACGATGCCATATCTGTGTTTACCTACGTCCTACTATGACATCCTACGGGATGCGCCGGAAGTCGCTCGACTTTGTCGAAGGTGGTCGATGAGTAACTATGCAGAACATAGAAGTGCTGCGAGAACCGAAGACTGAGAGATTATGCCTTAGCAGGCATTAGAACAGAGGAACTAGAGACTAGAGAATTACTGGGGACTTATGTCTTGCAGGCATGGGAGCTAAGCACCGACATACTAGAATGATACTTGGAGTTTATGCCTGATAGGCATGAGAGCAGACGTGAAATATCAAAGCACAAAAGTGGAGGTTGAACTTGTTTTGCGCAACAAGGAACACGTGATGGTGTGATTCATGACACACTGCATCAGCTTTCTCCTCCATCCTTGCTCCACAGTCTTATTCTCAAGCTCAGCAATCACTCGACTGGCACCAATGGAAAGAAGCAATGGATGATGAACTGAGGAAGATGAGAAAGTATGGGGTATGGAAGGAGGTCAATCCGTCAGAAGCGCAAGGCCGCATTCTCAAAGCCCAATGGGTGTATACCTGCAACATCGATGGAGATACAGGTTTACCCGCTGGATACAAGGCTCGGTGGGTTGCCAAAGGGTATGCACAACAGCCAGGGACCAATTATAATGAGCTATACGCTGGAGTGGTACATAAAGACTCAGTCCAATCGTTTCTTGCCGTAGTCAACTACCTGGATCTCGAGTGTGACCCAGTAGATATCGTGGCAGCTTTTCTCAATGGGGATCTTGAAAAGACAATATATCTCGAACCTCCTGAAGGTAGTAGCGTACCACCAGGTCAGATAATCAGACTACTGAAGTCATTGTATGGACTGAAGCAATCTCCACGTTGCTTCAACCAAAAACTTGACAAGTGGTTACACTCCCAGGGGTTTCTGTCCTCATCTGCAGACTCCTGCATTTATATATGACAAAAAGACAACTCGCTACTCATGATTTCACTTCATGTCGATGATCAGCTCGTTGCTGGATCCTCTCAATTCGAGGTGAACAGGTTCAAACATGAACTCAACTCCAAATTTGAAATCAAGGACAATGGACCGGTTTCTTACTTCCTGGGAATCAATATCTATCGTGATCAAAAAGCTAAGAAGCTGTTCTTGTCGCAAGAACATTATGTGAATGCTTTGCTGGACCGATTTGGCATGGCAGATTGTAATCCTGCTCAAAGTCCATTTCCATCCGGTTATCAATCCATTGAAGCAACCGACAACGAATTTAAAGAAGCAAGCAGTCAGCCTTATCCCGCAATGGTGGGATCCTTGTTATATGCGGCAACCATTTCCCGACCGGACATTGCTTCTGCAACTTCCATACTGGCTTGAAAGACCAGCAAATGGAGTCCTCAGCATGTCGCAGCTGCTCGACATGTTATGCGATATCTCCGCGGAACCACAACCAACTGTCTTACATATGATCGAGTTGAAGGGAAGCCACATATTCAAGGATATGCGGACGCAGACTGGGGCGGATGTCTCAACACTCGCAGGTCAACAACAGGATATATCTTTCTTGCATATGGTGGACCCGTTGCTTGCAAATCTCACCGACAAACGACAACAGCACTCTCAACCGCTGAAGCCGAATACATGGCATCCTCTGATGCAGCTCGACAGGCCATTTGGCTTCGACAGCTAGCTAAAGATCTTGGCTACATTCATTCATCTGGAATTACTATCCTAAACGACAATCAAGCAGCTATCCTGCTCTCCAAGAATCCCGTTCTACATGATAGATCCAAACACATTGACATCCACTGTCATTTCATTCGCGACAAAGTGGAGAACGGAGATATCATACTTGCGCATATACCAACAGAGGAGAACCTCGACGATATTTTGACTAAATCTCTATCCAACGAACGACATGGCATGTTATCTAAGCAGAGTGAACTGCATGGATGATGAAGTTGAGAGAGTCAGACAATGAAGAACCCCATCGAGGTATGTGTTGCCTCAGGCAAGTCGGTGTGCAAACTTGTCAGGACCAGACGTTGGAAATAGTCTGCGTTTATGAGCTATGGCTATAGGGCCTCGCATTGAACAGACCTAGTGATGTAGTTTATAGTCTAGTGATGAAGTGGATTGAAGAGATTATAAGTCAATGAGATCAAGTGGGAAACGTTTTGCTCAATGACGAGAAAATACATTCAACAAGACATCAATGAAAAAGGGCTGTTTCTATATACTAAAAAGGGAGCGGAGTGATACCATAATCTACGGAGTAAAGATGGGAGGTAATATGGGGTGGAATAGCAGAGGAAGACGGAGATAGATGAGGGACACGGAGATGAAGGAAAAGTATTGCAAGGCGAGGAAATAGCGATAAGGTAGGAAAGGAGAACAGACGATGCCGTAGCGGAATTAGTGAAGCGGAGACGAGAACGGGTAGGTGGAGTACAACTTCGGCGTACAACTCTTGAGGAACCTGTCTATAGGTACCTGTGATCCTGAAAAAACTGCAGTTTCCACGCAGATCAGTAATGTGGTCTATACAATGCTTGACCAAACCAAACCTCCTCCTCACGTTTCCAATGGACGCGGTGGATGGGATATCTCACACTGGAAATTTGGAATGCGATTTTGTGAGATCGATGGGTCAGCACTAGATGCGGGCCCAATTTCTGAGTGCAAGATCGACTTGAATCATGACTATGGGGATAAGGAAATTGAGAACCGCTTGAGACATAATAAACCTGTGAATGTTCACACCATGACCTTCAAGATTGCCTATGAAGTGCCAGCAGCTTCTCCATATCAGTAGACAGAGTATTGAACTCAAAGATTGTAAACCACAACCATGTGGGCAGACTTTCATATATGATGTATCTGTTATGTGACCTGCAAAAGCTGTGACACTTCAAAGTATCACAGGGGTTAGTGTGACCAATCAAAGATCTGTGCCACTTTGTGACCTTCTCCTGTGACACTTTGAAGGGTCATAGGCTCCTCACCAACAAGCATTGATTCAAACAATAACACCCTTTTGTAACAGAATGTCAGAAGCTGTGTGAGGGTATGTTACTGACATGACCACGTGCGTTGAATTTGCTAGTTCGGGGAATATCTAGTCACCTCCATTACCCGCCTGTCAAGAACTATGTCGTGACACCCCAATTAGCCCACCAGCAACAACCCTCCGTTGACCATCAAACCCCTATCACACCTCAACCTCACTCTACACGTAACTGAGGACATCTGAGACCAACTATGGTGAAGTACAGCGTGACAATAAGGTGTACGGGCATCTGGAGCATAGTGTTACGGGGTAACAACGAATCGAGACAACTCTAATGAGTTCGACGGATTAGGATGGAGGAAAGCGGGAGTTGGAGGCAGTGCTGCATTAGGTAGGGACGGGTTTTCCCTTTTTGAGATTTCCCCACTGGGTTTGCTCAAAAGTGGTTTTTCACCTGTCCGAGTATGTACATAGACGCTTGCAGTAGGACAGGAGTAAGACACGGATACCTGTAGACAGTATATAGCACAATCAGCAAAGTACCAACTTTGCTGATTCTTCAATATCATTCTTTGGCTACATCAATTGCAGAGGAGACACGATCCATCACATAGCACCAGAGACACATAGATTTCTACGAGACTTCCATCGAGTTCGACCCAACCTGCGACCTAGTCATCGTGTTTCCAGTACCGTTACACATAGGGACGGCAAAGTGCGGCGAAGGTAGGCGGAGTTAGGTGGACTAGGGACAACGGGAGCTGTCACGACCTTGCAACCTCAGTCATGACATCGGGTTATAACCAGATCACAATCATAGGGCTGATTGTGATATTGTGCCTTTGAGCGCAGTGGCTTACAATGTCACATGCATGGCCAATGTATGGCCTGGTGCTGGTTAGCCAGGTCGTAACAGGAACAGAAGTACGGCGAAGTTAGACAGAGTTAGGTGTATTAAGGACAATGGGAGCAGAAGTGCGGCAATGTTAGGCGGAGTTAGTCAAAGGGGGAAAAGGATCGCCGGGGACTCGGGGAAGTTGGACAAAGTGCGTTGAAGTATGTCTAAGCGCGAGAGGGTTGGATGAACATCTAGGAGGAGTGGATAGTATTAGCTGAGAAGATCGCTGGGGTTCTTCAGCGATCCTTGATTGTTGTCAGTAGTGAAAGATTGATAGAGATAGCTACATTCAAATCGAGATACATCGCCATCAGTGAAAACCCTAGTTTGAGTAACTATGTTGAAGTACGCCATAGTTACACTCCTTTCGACGTCTGCGCCCTTCTGTTTGGGTGAGACATTGACTCTGAAGTGTCAAGTTAGCCGAATTTTGTCGACCATCGGTCCGTTAGAGAGAGGTTATTCGATGGCCGTGACACCGCCACCGTTAAACACTACCAGCCACCCTTATCTACATTAGACTCTCATTCCTTGTACAGTCGCTGTCAAAAGTTTCCGTACACCGATCATCGGAGACACCTCAACCACCCGGTTTCGTCCTCGACCCCTGTCACATCCCCCGTTCCTATGACCCCTATGCTACGTGCTGATGCATGCATTGCTGAATAATGATAGTCATGACCGAGGTGGAGGTGTATGCAAGATTTGGAAGCATGAAAGTGCATAAGAAGGGTACTAGAGGGTTTCCTCTCCACCCATCTTCCTCACCATGGTCACTATCCCTCGAACCCCTTCCAAACGTGGTACTGTCATTGGTTTTCACAAAGCTGGCCTCACACTTGGTCAGATTGCTCGCAAGCTAGGCTGGCCTCGATCTACCGTCCAATATACAGTCGAAAGATACAAACAATACGACACTGCCTACGATCGCCCACGCCCAGGACGCCCTTCCAAGATGGAAAGAACTACTCGTCGAATTATCCGTGATATCACCCATCATCCCCAAGTTCCCTTCGGCTCTATTGCCTCCACATACAACCTCAGTGAACCCACCATCCGCCGCATTGCAGCCAGACATGGTCTCCACCGCCGAGTCATGCGCCGTACCCCTTTCTTACGCCCACAAGCAATCAAAAAGCGGATCAATTGGGCAAAGGATAATGTAGGACAGGATTGGAGCCGAGTTATCTTCACAGATGAGATGTCTTTGGAGTTGGGACTTGCAAGGCGTGCTTATACAACTCGAGGAGGTGGACAGGCGTTTGATTTGAAACATCTTCAACCAACATTTCGATCTGGGAGGAAGTCTATCATGGTAGGGGGTGCTATGGCACATAATCATAAATTCCCTCTCATTCTTCTTCCTCCTGGAGGACTCAATGCCGCTCGCTATTCCGAGATTGTCTTACCAAAGCTGAAGGAGTATGAAGAGATATTGTCTGCAGAGATTGACCGAATGGTGAGTTCATGACAAGAGACAAGACAAAATTCCGCTGATTCTCTCCAGGTCCTAGTAGTTGAAGACAACGCTCCATGCCACAAAGCAAAACACAGTCAGCAAAAGCGTGATACACTTGGTCTCCATTCACTTATCCACCCTCCCTCATCTCCGGATGTTAATCCTATCGAGAATCTCTGGTCAATGGTGAAGTACAAGGTTAGCAAGCGCCTTCCAAGAGCGACAAACGTGGAGCAGTTGTTTGAACATTGTGTGGCGGAGTGGGAAGCTATAGACATGGATATTGTCAACAAGGTGGTGGCTAGCATGCCAAGGAGGGTTGAGGCTGTCAAGCATGCTAAGGGGTACGCTATCAAGTACTAAGATGGGCTGTAGACATGATTGAACTAGCCAAAATGCATCTAAATGTCTATAGAAGAAGTGGTGAGTAACCGATGATCGATGCGCGCGGATTGTACGGAGACTTTTGACAGCGACTGTACATAAAGTAGTGCATAGCTTAGATCAACTTTGACAAATGTATCTTGTCTGTCTCAACATACAAGTTCTCATATACATTTGCCAAACTTGACATTTACTCCTTGAACTACTTGCTTCAATCCTCATATCATCTCGCAACTACTTCAAGTCCCTACAAGTAGCTTTATTGCCATCGACGCAGATCCTTTGACTTTCAGTTTGGGCTTGACAAAGGCCTTGTCTCCGGAGGATATGAAGCCGTCATGATAGACACCCCTCACTCACCCCTCTCCAAAGTCTTGGATAGAAAGCAACATCCTACGACGGGCCAAAGAATGAGACACATGGAACACTCACTTCCTTGACATGTGTTGGTATTGTCGACTCCACGTTCGACGTCTTTACGTCTCCACGTTCTAAGTTTCTCTCACCTTCTCATCTTCTCACCTTCTCACCTTCTCACCTTCTCACTTTCCCACCTTCCCACCTTCCCACCTTCCCACCTTCCCACCTTCCCACCTTCCCACCTTCCCACCTTCCCACCTTCCCACCTTCCCACCTTCCCACCTTCCCACCTTCCCACCTTCCCACCCTCCCATCGGGCTCCAGAGTCCCTGGCAATGAATTTTGATAATCCGGGCCGTGCCGACCATGTCATTCGGTTTGATAATAGAGTATAGAACCTTTGAATAATGTATCTGCTGACTACGTTCACGGTCTCCATGGCTATGCTCCCGTCAACCCTGAACGCCTAAACCCGTCTGTGGCAGTCATATGCATTGACAGAAGGAGAGTGCTACCCCATTTTACTAGTGCTCACGGCGACTATCAAGCTCACTATCATATAATGACACAATTTGTGTCATTTTTCAGAAACGTGGAAGCGATCATCGCCTTGAGATTGTGAGAAGGAAGCAGCGCCTCAAGCTCGTGGGAAGAAATCATCGTCTTGTGATCGCGGGAAGGATCATCGCCTCGAAAGCGTGGGAAGAATCATCGAATCTTTTGTTCGAGAGTTTGTGGGCAACTCGGGTCTTCTTATACTTGGAGGATATAAGAGCCATTTGTGATCAATGATATCCTCACTTACACATCGCTACTTCGGTTGAATATGTCATACCCATACCCTCATAGTAGTGGAGTAAACCGCGTCCGCAGCAACCAGGGTAAACTGTATTATGTTACCGCAACTACTAGAAACAGCACCGAACATCTTTCCATCATGCCATTCACCGTTTACCCTTCTGTTGCTGTTGCAAGCGTTTATCCGCCACGAAACACAGAATTCACCCTATGTCAAGATCGGACTTTCCACAACGCTAACAACCCCACAACTCCATCTTTGGTCAGCACATCTACCTCTTACCGGGATCCATCACTCCAAGTTCCAGCATGGCTTAACATTGTTGCCGGCAAAATGCCTGACACTGTAGTCAATGGAACGTTTCACCCTGGACCTATCATTTATGGGGGTGACGTGGCCAAATTCCTATATGCACAGGCATCACTTTCAATTCTAACTCAGGTAGAGTCATGGGGCAAGCAAAGGATTGAGGAGCTGTCACGAGGTATCATTGAGCATCATCTGGATCTGACACTTCTCAGACTCCAAGTTCATGATGGGATAGACACAGCTTTGGGTGCGATCTTCAAAGAGAGTCCAGGCAGCCACGGAAGCCTGTGGGGTACGACTGCCTCCGGACACGCGTGCTGGCAGTTTGAAACAGCCTCCACTAATGTCCTAAGGAGAAGAGAATTCAATACACAAGGACATGTGACTGATGCTTTCTTTGAGGTAGTATGTTCACTCAATTGGACAACTCCACTTGAACTGGGCTCAATCAATGACATCATAAGGGACACGCCAAGCCACAATGCAGTTCATGAAATTTCTCCACAATATCCTGCAGTCCCAGGGACAGCACTCTTTCCACGCCTTCATACACCCTCTAATGGTGGGAGGAGGAGGAGCACTGGCTCCTCCCGGGCTAATCCACAGACCGCTGTTGCTCCTGACGAGGGTTTAAGAGGACGTGCCAGGTCCAACTCTGGACCGGATAGTTCCCGCTCACGACAGTCGTCGGCTTACAGAACCCGGCCTTCAGAGTTGCCCGTTTTCGAATATCATTCACCTTACAATGGATTCCAGCGGTTCATGGTTACTACAAGAACCGAAGATCCGTGGGTGGTAAGATATGGTAACAGTAGGAGCAATCCGCTCAGTTCGATAATCGTGCGCGGGGGGACCAAACCCTTCCCAGGTCACTCCATGTCCTATGACTTCAATGGCGAGGTCTTGTTAAAAGTTGTAACACAGCTTTTCGTTGCTTCCATTGAAGCACAGAGGAAACATCACCTTTCGTTTACCCGACCTGAAGATAGTAACCGCATTCAAAGGTTGAATTCCGTTTACCGGACTGACCGCGACATGATCAAATGGATCGATACTAACGCATCTGTAATGCTGACATTTTTCTTCACCAATATGAAACCCATGCACCCATGGTCTCAGACCGACAAGTACGGAATAATGGACTGGGAGATTCGCAAGGCATCATGTTTCTTAGAGGTGAAAGAAATTAATGAGTATAGGCAACCTATCGTCCCGCAGTATAGCTTACATCTCCGTCTCAATGACAGGTCCATCATTATCACAAGATAAGAAACCAGGACACACAATTGGGTGGTACTTGACATGAAAGATGGCAGAGAACACATTGTGATTCAGTCTGATATACTCATCAGTACAGTTTTGTAGACAGTGGCATGTAAAAATGAATGTTAGTATTTGTTATTATCTTGATCAAATCTAACAGTAATGGTTGGGTCCTGTTTTAAACAAATGTAGGCTGATTGATCACTGAAAGGCTCCTTGGTCTTATTGAGTCTTTGAAAGGCTGGTAGTAGATGATACGCTTTCAATTATCTGAATTGACATATTTCACGGATACATCAACTACATTGAGTGCCACGGCACTCCACCATATCAACATTGTCCCATCATTTTCATCAACCCCATGTGGTCACATGTCTGATACGATGGCTTACCCTACTGAACCGTGAATCAAACTGAGCCTCCACATGAGAAAATAAAAGAGAATCATTATTTCTACTTTGATTGTTTATTTGCAATGAAGGTTGTCTTTGAAGAAGAGGAAGGTTGTCTTCTTCCTTCACCTCCAATTGACTTCAACACTTTTGCCTGACTTCTGAATCCTGCTTACTTCCTTTGACTTCGCCTCCTCGTAGTAGTTGTGATTGTCCTGTGCATAGTACAACATGGTGCGGAGTATTGTTTCATCTTGCAAACATCATCACATCCAACAAAACAACTCAGCCTGGTCAAGAGATGACATCCGCAGCCTGAGACTCTTCTTGTCATGATCTTACAGCAAGTTGTTGATCATGAAGTGTCCTGTAAAACGGTCGATATCAACTCCCCTAGTGGAAGCACATCATGTTATACTTGCAAGTACTGACTGGGACACTGTCATGAACATGACTGCCACCTTGGTTTCAGGCGATCAAGGATCATGGAGTGATGGTCAAGGATATCCTGAGCATAGTCAGCAGATACATCATTCAAAGCTATCAGTTACTTCTTTGAAGAATGTATCTTCTTCTGTCTGAGCTACAAAGATTGTCTAACCCAGTCAGTAGCAAGGTCTTGTCTCTGAAGGCTCTAGAGTCGTTTCGATTGACACCTCTCACTCTCTCCCCTCTCTGAAGTTTCAGAGAGAAAGCAACATCCTACGACGGGCCGAAGAATGATACACGCACGGAACACTCACTTTCTCGACACCTGTTGGTATTGTCGACTCCACTTTCGACGTCTCCACGTCCCCACTTCCCCACCTTCTCACCTTCCCACCTCCCCATCGGGCTCAAGGGTCTCCGGCGATACAAATAGACAACCGGGGCTGTGTTTCTTCCTGACCTCTATCACGCACCCTTGTTCCACACATATTGGTCCGACTCTCTCCGTTTCCCCCACTGCCTTTCTCCTTAGTCTTTCTAGAGGACTAAAACTTTCAACTCGGATAGTGTTATAACCCCGAGTTTTTCTCACACTACCCTGAGAGGTAGACACATACATAAATACATGGCTTTCCCTACCCCTTTTCTCCATTTCCTAAATTCACCCGCATACGTCTTTTTCCACTTTGTCTCAATATCAGCACCCAAGATTTGCAATAATGAACCCTCCACCCTATACACAAGATGCAAACAATCACAGTGGCTCTTACGGGGGTCGCTCCACCCCTCACCCTCGTCCCCGTGGCCTCCCTGGACCTCTTCTGTTCAGGGGAGCTGCCCCCGCCGCTGTCCAGTCTGTTGTCCCACCTGCTACACTGGTAGCAACTTCGATAATTGGAGGAGATCCTTTTATGGTTCCAGATCATTATCATACGTCCAATAGATCTGATACTCACCACTATGGGCCAAACACATTTACGGCAATACAGGAAGGTCCCTGGCACCATGCACCAACTGGACCGACCAACAATTCCTTCCACCCAATACCAGCTGGTCACATGGAGGGATGGAACAGGGTAGGAGAAAATGCAATGTTGATGGGAAGTCATGTACCAAGCTCTATTCCATTTGGATCGGTGCCCTCATCACAGAGGCGTCAAGCTCCGACGCTGTCAAGCTCCCACCAAAATTTTGCTCCATCTGGAGTGATTTTGCAAAATCCACAACCTCACTCAGGAAGTTCAAGCACTCAGCGTTTCTATCCCTCTCTTCACCATGGTGTCAGCCAGCTCTTGGCCCGACGTCCAACCACTCACACTGGTCAGCCTGTGTTCAGCGCTCAAGATTTATCAAACTTCACGATTGATCAGCTTTCCAATTTCATAGACGCTCACTCTGATGGTTGGATGAGAGAACGTCGGGCGTCAATCGGGTCTCAACCCCATTTGCATTTTCGTGATTTTCAAGAGATTGATCAGAGCCTTCGAGAGAAGTTATCCACTGCGCTGAGTAACATGTTTTTGGAACAGCCTTTCCTTCCTCTGGCCTATCGGACAACTCATGGACAGGTCGCATGGAACATTGATGGAGGCGGTGTCAGCATGAATAGAGAGACAGATCAGTCTGGGAATTCTGTGTTTGTGGTGAAGTGTTGGCTTGCGAATGGGAGGGACAATCCTGGTAGGACTCACCTAGTTTATCATGAAATTATCCCTGATGGTCCTCTGTATGGTGGTTGACCACAGTATGTACTGTACAAGGAAGTTTTCTTATATAGATACTTGCTGTATGCAGGCACCATTCTTCAGACAGTGTGATCACTTGAAGCTGACATGAAGACCAGATTGGCAAGGGATCACTCTGACTGAGAAATCGTTCCACTTTTAGGTACACACAGGATAAAAATATGCCCATGCCAGTTAGAAGGGAGCAGAGTTTCAGAGACACAAGGTAGCCAGGGGAAGGTAGGGCCACCGCATCTTACTGCAAAGATGACTCAGAGTTGTTGGAAGACGATACTGACTAGGGCTCGGACATTCTTTGTACTTCAGACAGAGGTGGAATAAAGAACTGACAGCTCTAAAGTATTTATTGGTTTTACAATCAGGGTTGGTGCATGTCATCACTCCCAGCTCCACAGGTCTCACACCATACTGTGCGTGACAGTTGCAGATATCCGTGACAGTTCCCTTGTTAGCCAGAAAGTAATGAAGTGGAAGGATGCATGACAAACAGAGCAAAAACAAAAAGAGACACACACTGTACAAAACCCTCTCTCAACACTAATCCTCCCTCCTCACATGTCTCTCCTTTTCCCTTTCCCTATCACCCGCCGCTTTCCTATCCTCTTCCATCTCCTTCAACTCTTCTTCCAAACCCATCTCCTCTCCTGGATCTTCAAACGTATCATTCTTCCTCTCCAACAACGGTCTGATGAGTCTTTCAAAGTAAGGATGTTCTTTAGGTAACGGATTGGACGATTGGACTTGAGCGAAATACGATTCGTACACTGATCCATCCCATTTACCCAGGGGGGAATTGATGATGTGGTCTGAAAGGGCGAAAGCGTCGACGAGAGGGATGGCGAACGATCGGACTTGAAGGCAGAGTTCGTCCACGGCGGAGGTGAGGGCGTCGACTTGGTTGGGAGTAAAGTATCCGTCTGATATGAGCAAGAGCGAATAACAGGGGGCAGTTTATTCTCTGAGATAGTCCATCGCGATGACTATTGTATGTCACAAGGACAGCTGACGTGCATTATTGAAGAGAGAGAGAACAGCAAGGTGAAGAGAAAACTAGGAGGAAGGATAGTGAAGATCGTGCGGGATTGCCAGAGAAGAGCTCTGACTTAGATGGGGCATCAGGAAAGTGGAGACAGGGAGCAGGACCGGGACGACAATGACTTCAACTAAACTCACACTTCAAGAAATACCCCTGCTGCTCTTCCGTGATCCACAGTCCATACAACCTGCAAACCGTCCTCAAAGCTTCCGCCTCGGGTCCCGATTCCATCTCCTCCACGGCCTCACGGAACATACTATAAATGTACCCATAAGTATGTATCTTGGCAGCGATGAACCTACTCTGAGAACAACGCTCCATCGCTTCGTCTTTTGTTTTGCCGGATTTGAGATGAGATACATATTCCTCTGCTGCCTTTTTGACAACGTTGGCGGCGACGCATGACCAGCCGCGTTGTAGATCAGAGAGAGAGAGGGAGGAGTCGGATTTCAAGCTGAGGACGTTTGGCGTGGAAAGATAGGCGACACCGGGGGCGAGACGTTTACCTTTGATGGCGCCTGGAGTGAGCACGGACCCGATAGAAGGTCTACTCATCCTGCTTGGGCAAGGCAGTATTCAGCCAGGTCACATGTGGATTGGGAGTGCGTTGATTGATTAAGCAGGGAGAACCACCATCGACAAAGGCCGTTCATCCACAGCTCATCTAATCAAGATGGAAATGTGATGGGGAGAAGGGGTACGAAAAGATACGACAGGATACGACGGGATACGACGGGATACGACGAGATACGACGAGATACGACGAGATACGACCAAGTACGACCAAGTACGACCAAGTACGACCAAGTACGACCAAGTACGACCAAGTACGACCAAGTACGACCAAGTACGACCAAGTACGACCAAGTACGACGAGATACGACGGGATACGACGAGACACGACGAGATGCGACCAAGTACGACGGGATACGACCAAGTACGACGAGATACAACGAAGTACGACAGGATACGACGAGATATGACGGGATACGACGAGATACGACGAGATACGACGAGATACGACGAGATACGACGAGACACGACGGGATACGACGGGATACGACGAGAAAAGGCAAATTTCGCACTCACCACCCCAAGCACCAACAAGTGAACGTCCAGCTTGTAAACTCAAAATTGTGTTATCTCCCTCCCATGTGCTCGACGTCAGCTCGCCAGAATCCAGCATGTCTCGGAAGCTTACCACTGTACCGTCAGCTTTTACTCAGACATCGTAATTGTGTATCTGGAGCTCTCATACGGAGTGGAGGTCTGGAAGTGGAACGAGCAGGAAGCAACTTTCCTCAGGTTGCAGGTGGGTGGGGAATGAAGAGGACGATGATAAATGACCGTCGAGACGCCTGCCATGAAAGCAAGAGAGAAGGAAAGTCAGAAGTACGAAAGAGCAGGGAGAAGATATGGAGAAGGGGTAGGTAGTAGAAAGAGTAGAGATAAGGAGGGGTAGCGGGAAGGACAAGAATAAACAAGGGGAAGGGCGGAGATTTGAAAAGATGAACCCACTTGGACAGCAAAATCCGCATACATCAGTGGAAAGTTAGAGTACGAAGAGTACCCATGTCCACCACAAGACTGTCTGCTCTTGTCAATCGTGTCAAGACATGCCCATGTGCAGAACGCCCGAGAGTCAGCTTCAGACGCAGTCACGACGATTCAACTGACCTTGAGACCGGCCGAAGTAGCGTGAGTTTCCTTGAGCTTGTCCAAGATGTCCGTCAAATTGGGCTGTTGTCAGTACGATATTGACTCGTCTTGCTTGACTCACATCAGATGGGTCCATCGTGTCTAACGCGATTGTCATGTCCTATCGCGTCAGGACAATCGTGTCATAGTAGAATATACATACCTCGTACATCTTTTGTAGCTTGAGAGCAGTAAAGCCTATGGCAATGGCTTGAGCGACCAACGGCTGCGCATGAGTTCACCGACATGAGCTTGGGACACGACTCACCATCAAGCGACGTTGGTGAATGGGATAATCGAGAATCTGAGTCTCGAGCTGCAGTTGGTCAACTGATATCCCTTTCCCTACCTGAAACGTAGCTTACCTCGCTTTTACCCGTCTTGAACTGTCTTCTGACTGCGGCGTATCTCACAGCGACTGTTAGTGCCTATAGATCAGTGGATGTCAGCTGGATTGGAGAGGAAACCTACCTTTTTCGCAGAGTTACTAGAATCCGCCACCATCGAGGTTCTTCCCCCGAGCAGCGCGCCGTAGGTGAGTTGCGCGAGAGGCTGAGTGTCAGTTGAGCATCGGAGTCATGACACGACTCGCCGGTTCCGTCACAACACCCTCTCTTGAGACCTGGGTATGCTTCATGAGCATGTGAGCACGGGGAACCCGAACATATGTAAACTGAGGGTAAGCTACTGTATACCCAGATGAGCTTACTTGTATGTAACCATTGTCAATACCGTCACGACCCATTTTCTTCCCAATGTCTCCTATCGTGACTCCGGGCATGAGGGTGAATGTCCTGTGAGTCAGTTGATGCCGTCCTGCCTGATCGAGTCTCTATATTCTAACAGAGTTCAGAGAACGGACCAATCGTTTTCCGGAGTATCTCTCGATTACTCTCTCGGAATGTCTCTCAATGGCTTCCGACTCGGTAGGACATGGAGGGATATCAAGAGCGGGTGACATGCGATCGTGTGACCAAATCTGCGACTCACTTCTGATCTCTCAACTGAGTGACAAACGTCTTCACCCCATGCTTCTTCCCATCAATAATCATCTGAGCGAATACAGCTGCGTGCGTGGCAGTACTGGCGGCTCCTCCGATCCACCACTTGGTAGCGCCCAGATGTGGTGTATGTATGACAAACTCGTCCGTGGTGTGATCAAATGTGGCCGTGGTTTCCAGACCGGCAACATTGGACCCGTGGGCAAGTTCGGTCATGGCAAAGCATCCTATGACGCCGTTGAGACCGAGGACACCGCGATCGATCCAGTAGCCTAGAGGTGAGTATAGTCATTCATGTGGTCGACGCTGACTGTCGGGCGGAAAGACCACTTCCAGCGGGATTAGGGCTGCCATCGGGTATCTCTGGACATACAGCAATAAACCCGAGAGTAATGGGTTGGGAAGTGAGACCAAGAGGGGAGGAAAATGATATTTCACATACTCAGCTGATTTGGAGTAGCTCCACTACGCAAAGCACCCAAGAACAGGCCATAACTGACTCCGAACCTGGTCCAAAAGGATGGATCGGCAATACCAATCAGCTGCAAGGTCAGCTTGTCGTTACTAAGCTTAGCTGTGCACCCACCTGCATTCGTAGGCTGAATGTTTCGAGTGATTCCGTGGTGACAAAGTAGACCATGGATGCGAACTGCCAGTGAGCGACGTATAGGACATCGGTTTTGACAAACCTTTTCCATGGTCCGTTCACGTAGTTCATCTTTTGATAAATCGTGAATGTCACTGAGTTTGAATGCTGGATGTCGAGCGAACTGAGATTAGCGCAGTGTTTCGGCCGACCAAAATCGAGACCTCCACCGTAGAGATGGAGCTTGGGGTGACAAGACAGACATTATGCCAACGTTGTGTGACTCATTCGCTCGATGCCTGACTGATGTAGAAACAAGCCGACCGGATCACCGATAGCAAGCGACAAAAGACTCATGAGCTGCAAAGGCGCGGACGACGTATGGGACGAGTTGATACAGAACGAAAGAGATGAGCAGCTTATGAAGACAGAGAGAAAGATAAGGTTGGAGAACCCACCTCGGCCATAAACTTTTCTTTCAACACCAAAGCTTTTTCCGAACCATGCATGAGTACGCTCAACTTGCGAACGTTAAAAGGTGGATGGGCACGTTCCTAAAGATCAACTTTATACCAAACTCATAGCAATATAGCTTGAAGAAACGTTGTGTGCTTCAGTCTTCGGATCCTCGAGGCGATCGATTCGAGACACGAGTGTTCCAGCTATGATAGTTTGAGAGAATCGCCCGAATGGAAAAGACAGTATCTCGGGAGATCGATCCGTCCCATGTGTGGTTGAGCATGGTAGTTGAAGTGAACCAACTGAGTGGGTGAAGTGGTAGTTGGTATTTCCAGCAATCGATATTCCTAGAGCTCTAAAGTCTTGAGGATATTGACTATGCGTCTGAACGACTCAATTAGAGAAGAGATAAGAGGTCGAGAGAGAAGTTTGAAAGAAGAATAGATGAAGAAAAGAGAGAAAGAGGTTGGAGAATGTGAAAGAGGGAAGAAAGATTGACGAACCATAGTCAAAGTCTCAACCTGTTCGTCAGTCCTCAATCCATTTCCTTTCCCACCCGACTCATCATACAAATCTCCAAGTGGAATTTACGATGATGAGTACATCTCCTCCATCGGTGTGAGGATGGAAGGGAGAAGATCGGAGTGATATCTCTTTACGCTGATCATGAAACGTCCGACGACACAAATGGTGAGAAGAATACCACAGAATACCAAATTCAAGGTATACAAGAGACCACAATAAACACCAAGAGAAGCCTCGAGTATGTAGATACTGTGAGGCAAGTGGTAGATCTATTGGAGGAAATTGGGAAGAGAAGAGAAGAGAGAACAAAGTGTTGGAAGAGGAAGAGAAGGTAGGACATACGGTAGTAGGTTTCGGTCTAGGGAAAGCCATCTTTACTGAAGGTGTGTGATGTATAGCTCTATGTAATCTAAGATATACTACACTAGCTCTACTGTGTACAGGGTATGTGATATGTGTGAGATCTACTTATAGGTAGAAAGATGTAAAGTGTAAAGTAGAAAGTAGAAAGAAAGAAAGAAAGAAAGAGACAGTAAGATCGGGGGGAGAATCGAGAAAATCCCGGTAAAAGTTGATAACCGGTCTCACCCAACAACGCACCATCCACAATCTTCATCCACTACGAGTAGAGTACCATACTAGTATCAATCACCTGGGGGGTGTGCTCTGGTAGCTGGTAGCTGGTACAAATGGTCACCTTGTGAGGGAGAGCCAGGGAGATAAAGTGGAAGATAAATAGATGAACACGGATGAAGAAACAGAAAGTAAATAGAAAGAGATAACATGCATCCTATCACCCCTTCAAAACTAACTCATCACACTCCCATCCGACCCATCCCCTTCCTCCTCTTTCCCATATCTCAAAGGAGAAGATCCTAAAGATTTCCTACCACCTTGTACATCTTCCAAACCTTTCCTTCTAACCCTCCTACCTAGTGGAGAAACATCTTCTTCTGCGGGTCTTTTCCTACCTCTTGGTGAACCTGATAAAGCCGCTACTAGAGATAACGTTTCTTCATCTTGTCCATTACGTATCCTCGTTTCTTCATCCATCTCCCCATCTCCTCCCTTCTCTTCTCCTACCGACTTTTTAGATGATCCATTGAGAGTATTATTGATCGAACCAGATTCACCCTCTTTACTTCTTTTTGACCGTTCATCGATTGATATTGACCCTTCAACCGTTTGACCGGATGTGGAATTACTTTCTTGAGTTATTAAACCACCAAAGGATGAATCTCCCCCATTCCCCATACCTATACCCAGCGGCAAAGAAGTAGAAGAAGAAGAAACAACTCCCAAACCCAAAGTCATCGGCATGGAAGAAGAAACAACTCCCAAACCCAAAGTCATCGGCATGGAAGAAGAACCACCTCCCAAACCCAAAGTCATCGCCATCGAAGAACCACCACCAACACCCGGACCAACCCTAGTGACCAAAAAAGGATGATATTTCAATTTCTCAAATTTCAACCTAACATAACCTCTCTGATCATGTTTCTTCAAAACCGCATCAACGTATCCTTCATCCCAAGTGATTTTATATCTTCCAGAAAGTGGTAAAACGGGTTTATCGTTCTGTTCGTTATTGGAAACTTTACGACGTGAGAGATTAGGTCTGTTACGTCCTTTTGGTCTGGGTCGATTACGTGAACGAGAGTTTGAATTGTGATTCGAGTCGAAGTGAGATATAGGGGTAGGTGGAGGTATGGAGATCATTGATTCTGATTGAAGAATTGAATAAATATCTTCTAATGTCATACTTGTTGCTGAAGATATTTCTATTCGAGTCAGCAATAGTGAAAAAAAATAAAAACGACCCCAAAGAAAGAAAGGAAAACAAAAAGGGTATCTCAAGGTGATGGTTGAGAATCCTCACTAACCTTCCATTGTGACATTATCCTTTTCAGAAACATTACTCAAATATTCAAATACTTTCAATGTCCAATAACGTTGATAAGCTACTTGACCTAATCCACTTAAAGGTTTTTCAGGTGATCCCACACGTCCTTCTTTCTTTGATAATAGATAACCTTGGGGTTAGTGACGTTTTCTTCTACACGAACTAGAATGCGTTTTCAGGCGATAGATATGTCGGGTCGACTACTCGATAAAATGTCACCGGTTCTCTCAACCGAGATCTCAACCGACCGAGAGGAAAAGAGGTGACTACCTCTGTGATCTATCGATTTCCCACGGATAACCAAAATTTCATCTCGGTGATATACTGCCAGAAGAAGAAGTATAAAAGCAATACAACATGTTCAGTCGATGAAAGACGAAGAAGTTAAAACTGATATATCATGTAGGACAGTTAGAATGGAGTAGAATAGCACAGAATAGAAGAGAAGAGAAGAGAAGAGAAGAGAAGAGAAGAGAAGAGAAGAGAAAAAACCCGATAAACTCACTAAAATCAATCAACATCTGTCCCCAACCTTTCCTCTGTCTAACAGGTAAAGTCATTATACAACTAACGTTATTCTCCAAACTTCTCTTTTCTTTACTGAAATAACCTAAAAACCTAGCTCCGATTTCATCGACTTCAGTAGCTACGTAGAATAAAAAAGGTTCAACGTCGTAATATAAAGTTTTATGATCTAAAAACATTTTCGCCAATAGACATAAGTTTTGACAATAGATTTTGTTTTTTCTACCGTCTACTTCGAAGATTGATAAATTACCATCTCGATAGATTTCGTCTCCTGGTGGGTGACGGGTTTTGCATTTCATCTGTTGTGTTAGTTTCATCTATCCATTTCAAAATCTGAGGGAGGTTGATCTATCCATTTCGAAATTTGAGGAAGCTTGATCCATCCATTTCAAAATCCGAGGAATGTAATCAGAGTTACACGAGTGAAGGTGGGGATGGGGATGGGGATGGGGATGGGGATGAAGGGGGGATGAGGATCAAGCGGAGAAGGGAAGGCATGGGTGGGGTGACGAAATGAACAAAGTCATCCCGATGGAGAGCTACTTGGGGTGGAGACGGAGTGGGGAAGGATAAGCAAACTATCAAACAGAGGGTGTGTTTGTAGGAGTGAGGGGTAAGGTGCGGTTAAATATCTGGACGATTGAGATCATATACTAGTAGAGACAAATTCGGATGTTTGAAGTGAACAGTGTAGGAAGAAAAAAAAAAGCTCAACCAACCTTATGACGCCCCGCAACAAAACCACTCTTCATATACCTCAGACAAAATTCACATAACCATAATCTTCCCTCTGGAGAATTCTGATATTCTTCAGGATAAGGAG
The DNA here is from genome assembly GCF_000271645.1 of Tremella mesenterica DSM 1558. Lineage (NCBI taxonomy): Eukaryota > Fungi > Basidiomycota > Tremellomycetes > Tremellales > Tremellaceae > Tremella > Tremella mesenterica. Next base: position 99,097 of record NW_006711245.1, on the reverse strand, counting down.
CAGAATACCAAGTATCAATATCGAATTCTCCAAATCTAATCTTTTTGATTTTATGTGAACTAGTATTGCTCATTGGTAATCTAGGTGTAGATACTCCATCTTCATCATCTTCCATTCTGGTTTTAGGATGATTCGTCAAAAGATGATTTCTTAATGATCTTGAATTGATAGGTGCCGGTGAACTTTCTATGGATGTTGAACGATTATGTGTGATGTTAGGAAGATGAAGTGGTGAATTGTTAGAATGAGGATGAGATGGTGAATGTGAGGGATTGATACCGAGTTTTAATTCTGCTAATTTCAATGTTTTATCGAAATCTTCTTTATCTTTTAAAAGTATTGAAGTGTTCGTTTGATCAGCTTCTTCTCCAGTGATAACACCACCATATGGAATTTCTTCTTCACTTTCAATCTCTACGGTCACACCTCGTTTTTCGTTTGAACCAGGAGCAGAAGAAGCAAAATGTTGATCCTGTCTTGATCTTCGATCTCGATTTCTAGGGACGGTGAATTTGACGAATAAAGAAGGTCCTTCTTCTTCTGATGAATCTGTATCGATTTTGGCTTTTCCTTTACGATTCCGATTACGAGTTTGTGTTTGCGATTGAGATTGGGACTGGGATTGGGATTGAGATCGAGGATGAGATCTTGATTGAGGCTGTGAATGAGATCTGGAATTAGAATGAGATTGTGATGGTGGACGAGATTGTGATTGTTTTGTACGATGTCGAGATGAAGCATTATATGAGGGTTCATCAATAATTTCTCCTTCTCCGTCAGAAGCGATTTGAGGGTCATATCTTGCACGACGAGGGGTAGGAGTTTCGATTGGAGGAGGATGAAGTTTGCCTTTTCCTTTGTGGCCATGTTGTTTTGAGGATTGTGAAGTGGAAGGTGGGATTGAAGTAGATGGTTCTGGCGAAGGGGAAGAACGACATGGATCGCAATACCATCGACCTGAGGTTAGTTCAAGAACATCGGTGTCTCATTGGCTCTACGAGTTATGACAGTAGTTGGCGTCGAATCACAGTCGCGATGCACCTTGTAGACGATTGAAATAGTGTGATGTTCAAGGTGGAGCTCGCATGTCACTCAGGTGTGACAAGAGGGTGACGAACGAAGTGGAACGACGTGGAGTAAGGAGGTAAGATAGACCTGGCCAGTGGAGAAGTATCATTGCTTACCTTCCGGTGGATTTGGGAATGGTCTGGTGCATCAGCCGTGGTACACAAGAAGGCTGGTCTTGTTGGGGAAGCTTCTCCCCAGAGAGGAGATGAGACAGATGAGGCAAAGACGAGACAGGGAGAAGGATGCGGATGGGGGGGAAAGTTGCAGAGAGGGAAGAAGATATATAGAGGGAAGAAGACGCAGGAGGAAGATTGACCCGAGAAGAGTGGATGAAGCTCACGGATCAAGACAGTAACAATGATAACCTTTATCACAACCATCACAGAAAAGTAATTTTCCCTGTTTTTCATCAGCCCTAACTCTCGTCCACTCGTACACTCGTCTTTGTCAACCCCCCCTACCGTACAATAACCTCTGAATCATATCGCTTCTCACCCCGAAAGGTGTAAACGTCAAACTCACCTCATCACCCTTCTCCTGACAAACCTCACAAGGTTTACAATCCACACAACACCAATCATATTGAAAAACTTTCTTCAATATCCTAGGTCTTTTCATCTTTAAACATTTCGTATGACCTGATCTTCCACATCGAAAACAAGATAATAACCTTCCTCTAGTTTTTGAGAATTCTGTAGTTTGAAAAGTTTCACAAAAAGAACACCAAGGTTCTGCTGGTACTTTTTTCAATTTCCCTTTACCCTCTAACGTTTTACCTTTTCCTTTTCCTTTCCCTTGTAACGTGGAAGATCCATTCATCTCCATTTTAGTTTTAGCTCGTATAGTATTTGATCGTTTTATAGGTGTTTGTTCATCATCGTATATCTCTCCATATTCTATTTCACCGGTGGAACTGTAAGTTTGATCTCTGGAAAGTCTTGAAGGGACATTTTTATGAGAGATTGGTGTGTTGGAAGATTTAGCTCTGGAGGAAGGGGGGCGTCTCCCTTGAGAAACGTTAGAAGGTGTGGGGGAACCGTTAGATGTCAAAGATGATATGAGTGAAGCTTGAGGTGGTGGTACAAGTGTAGATTTATGACCGTTCTGATTATCAGTGTTCGAATCAATGATGACAAGAGTCAACGTTAAGAGGGACAAAAGTGAGAGGATGGAAGTTTGAGGATGAACTGACAGTGAGAGCTTCAACATATAAACCATCATCCACTTCTCCTTCAGCATCCTCGTCTTCTTCCCAATCTACATCCTGGTCCTCCTGATTGTCCATGGCGAGAAGAGCGGGGTCGATAGGTATTTCCTCCGTACACGGTAGCAGGTTGGCTGATGGATTCTCGGACTTGGCTCATTCGTTCGTGATGACTCGTTCGTGTCGTT